>NC_053492.1:209369960-209669960 GCF_905171775.1 Rana temporaria | reverse complement strand
GCATATTTTTGGCGGTAGACTCAACATCATACTTCTGCAATATCTAGCTCTGCATTAGTCACGTAAAATTATTGTATTGCCAGAACAACTACAAAAAAGACTAATCACCACTTCGTTAAAAAGAATAATCAGATAATTACACCATCTGCTTTGTGTATCTGCTTCCAAATACAAAACCAATGCTTTTCTGCTATTGTTCTTTTTCCATAGATTTTATGACTCATTTTGTTTTGTGTGGATTTAGTGTACGACTTGATCTACCTTCACACCAGACTTGTGCATTTAACACATTTTTGCCACAGATGTTTACCACGTTAGAAGATCCTCATTGAACGGTGTAGATTGGCAGTGTGTCAAATATGGACTTTTCATTATGATTTTTTTTTCAAACACATTACTGTTTCATTGATAACATGAAGAGGAATAGTGGCCACTTAAAGAAACAATAAAGTTAAATTCCTCTTTGTGGGCCCTGGTTGGTAGGTATATGAGTATATGGCATATTTTTGGCGGTAGACTCAACATCATACTTCTGCAATATCTAGCTCTGCATTAGTCACGTAAAATTATTGTATTACCAGAACAACTACAAAAAAGACTAATCACCACTTCGCTAAAAAGAATAATCAGATAATTACACCATCTGCTTTGTGTATCTGCTTCCAAATACAAAACCAATGCTTTTCTGCTATTGTTCTTTTTCCATAGATTTTATGACTCATTTTGTTTTGTGTGGATTTAGTGTACGACTTGATCTACCTTCACACCAGACTTGTGCATTTAACCCATTTTTGCCACAGATGTTTACCACGTTAGAAGATCCTCATTGAACTGTGTAGATTGGCAGTGTGTCAAATATGGACTTTTCATTATTATTTTTTTTCAAACACATTACTGTTTCATTGTTAACATGAAGAGGAATAGTGGCCACTTAAAGAAGCAAAAAAGTTAAATTCCTCTTTGTGGGCCCTGGTTGGTAGATATATGAGGATAGTTTAAAATTATTTGTGGATGATGCCACTGTAGTTAAAATTATAGTAGCTGCACTCTCAGCTGACTAAGCTCCCCCAAAAAAGTGAAAAGTCTTAGCAGAATGAAGAGATATCATTGATTATGTCCAAAGATAAAGCCGATAATCACGTTTACAACAATCTGTTTATTATGCAATTGTATTCTTAGATACTTTCCAAAAGCTGCAAAATTAACTGAATAAAACTCTTTAACCCATGTGTTTAGCATGAAATTTCACTTAATGGTCAAGCTCTGCTGCAACATATCTGCTTCAACAGCTAGAAGGGAATAAGCCTACAAATCGAAATTGGTGAAGTGAAGAAGATGAATGAAGAGTGCAAATTGGATTCATCTCAATATCTACAACCTTTAACATTTTGGTTTGAGATGACTTCCAGAACCTAGTGTAGCCTGTTAGTTGCTCTACTCTACAAAGACTTTTATTGGGGCTAGTCGTTGGGACAATGAAAGAGATGGATACTGATGTAAGAAGGTCTTTAAAGTAGAACTATAGGAAAACTTGTCTTTTAATCTTGGATAGAGTAAATAAGAATTATAACTTTTTTTACCATCTGTGTCCAATCAGAATATTTATTTTTACTTCCTGTCCCATAGACAAATAAGGAAGTGAGATGAAATCCCTCTAAAATGAGGGAATCCTTGATTGCCAACAGCACTAGTTTTCCTGGATTTCCCCATCTATGGGCCAGATTCACAAAAGAGATACGATTTATTCATGACTATGAAAATTGTAGATTCACACTGAAGGCATCAAAACTATGAATTAACACATGTGGAATTATACATAACAAAAAAGTGTGAAACAACTGAAAATATATTTCATATTCTAGGTTCTTCAAAGTAGCCACCTTCATGGTAGAATATCTGCTAGGAAACCACTGCTAAAGAAAGGCAACAAGCAGAAGAGACATGTTTGGGCTAAAGAACACAAGGAATGGACATTAGACCAGTGGAAATCTGTGCTTTGGTCTCATGAGTCCAAACTTGAGATCTTTGGTTCCAACCCCTGTGTCTTTGTGCGACGCAGAAAAGGTGAACGGATGGACTCTACATGCCTGGTTCCCACCGTGAAGCATGGAGGAGGAGGTGTGATGGTGTGGGGGTGCTTTGCTGGTGACACTGTTGGGGATTTAATCAAAATTGAAGGCATACTGAACCAGCATGGCTACCACAGCATCTTGCAGCGGCATGCTATTCCATCCGGTTTGCGTTTAGTTGGACCATCATTTATTTTTCAACAGGACAATGACCCCAAACACACCTCCAGGCTGTGTAAGTGCCATTTGACCAAGAAGGAGAGTGATGGGGTGCTGCACCAGGTGACTACCTCTTGAAGCTCATCAAGAGAATGCCAAGAGTGTGCCAAGCAGTAATCAAAGCAAAAGGTGGCTACTTTGAAGAACCTAGAATATGAAATATATTTTCAGTTGTTTCACACATTCATAGTTTTGATGCCTTCAGTGTGAATCTACACTTTTCATAGTCATGAAAATAAAGAAAACTCTTTGAATGAGAAGGTGTGTCCAAACTTTTGGTCTGTACTGTGTATATATATATATATATATATATATATATATATATATATATATATATATATATATATATATATATAGTACATATATTACCACATTAGTGCCTTTTGTTTTATGTGTATCATATTGTGCTCCAGGCAATGAAGTACACAGATGACATGCATATCTGGGAACACACACAACCACATGCTTACAAAAGATCCCAGGTATGTAAAATGCCTCATTACTGTTTATTTATCTGCCAATCTGCCAAATAATGAAAAATAATCACACCAGAAAGTTTCTTTAGAACACTGTTATTTTAATATTACAAGTTTGTCTTATAATACAATGCGTTATCTTATAACATTTATCAGAATTGCATGAGATTCAACATACGGAGACAAAAGCTGAAAAGGATGGTCCACAACTAAAATGTGTGTACTTAGTTACTGTAAATCACGTAGTAAAGCAATACTGAGCTTTCCAGTTCTCAGAAGATAAAATAAGTAATATGTGCAAAGGTGAAACTACTGTAACAGCTTAGCTGTCCAATACAAAAACTCAATTAAGAATCATTAGCATTTGTAAATTCATACACTTGGAAATTAGCTATTAAAAATCACATATTTTTAAGGAAGGTTAAGAAGTGAAAAGCAAGTACAAAGAGGAATTACAATGCATATTAAATGCTGAACTATTATTAAATGCATAGCATTGTGCAGCTTCACAGACCAGTAGAAATACAGAAACATGCCAAAAAATGGCTACAATAAACCAAATTACCCCAAAACAGATCTAGATAAATAAACGCAAATTGTTTCCAGTTCTCTTAAACTAAATTTTTCCAGAAACCTTACTTTTAAAAAATGTGCACTGAATTATAAAAAATGTTTTCCTTGTCAAACAATTGCAAATACATGGCTGTAAACAAGAGCTTCAAAGGTGTGAAATGAAACAGGAATGGACATATTGTAAGCAAACATTGAGACATACAAGTATTATTTACATAGTAAAGTGTTTGTAATGTACATAGACAGTAGTGCGGACTGACAAACACATTGCTTTTCATGGGACTGTAAAATAGTTTCCATGTTTAGAAGCTTCACACTGATTTATATACAGGCCGCCTGATGCCAGGATGGGTGAAATCTAATGTGAGACATGGAATGAAGCATGTTAGTTAAGAATCCATGGCGTTTACTACATAAACAGAGATCTTTAACTTCCAAAAGCACTACTACTGTGCTATGAATTTTAAATTTTGTAGTGATTTTATTAATTTTTAAAGTGCTTCGAAAACCCCCTGACTGACCTAGCCTTAAAGCTGCACTCCAAGCATAAAAAGAAATAAGTTAAATCAAGTTACTCATTAAAATGTATTAAAAGTATATACATACAACTGGTATAAAAGTAGTATAAATCCTGTTTTATTTCACCTCCTGTAGTCCTCCCCATGCAAGCACTCAAAGTTGGGGCAAGAGAGACAACACTGTAAAGCTGTCCATCCATGGAACGCAATTCAAGAGGTGAGTGGCCCTACCAGCACCACCCAGCTCAACGAAAGTCCATTTTTTATTTGACTTCTGTCAAAATTGCCAGCTGAACAGAGCCTGCACCTAATTAGATACAGGCACTGCTTGGGTATTCTGATAGTCGCGGGTGCAGCGTTCAGAATAAAATAGCTGACACTGCAAATTCATCCATACATACTAAACCAGGGGAATTTGGAATTTAGTGATTTTTTTTAACACAACCAATCAGGTTGTTGCTTAGCACACTAATGTCAATCTAAAACAATAAATGTGATCACAAGAGTGCAGACTACAACAATCACTGAATCTTTATGCATTGTTTAGCCACATTGAGGTCTGTAGAGAGATCATGGAGGGTTATTTACGAAAGGCAAATCCACTTTGCACTACAAGTGCACTTGGAAGTGAAGTCTGAGGGGGGGCATGCAAGGAAAATAAAAAAACAGCATTTTTGCTTGCACATGATTGGATGATAACATCAGCAGAGCTTCCCCTAATTTCAGAGATTTCCTTCAGATCTACAGCGATCTACAACGACTACACTTACAAGTTCACTTTTAGGTGTGGATTTCCCTTAAGTAAATCAACCCCATAGACCTTGTTGTGTTCTCTGGTAGAAGCATAGGCATGCCATGTGTGCCGCTGCTGCCCACTGCCCTACTGACACCATCCACTCCTCTACTGACACTGTCCATGTTTTTGTTTATATATATATATATATATATATATATACACACACACACAAACATATATACATACATACATACACGTGTCTAAGCTTTGGGATGCACACCCTAATGCAATAGGCTGCACACGCCTATGGATAGAAGCATACCACAAGGCTGACTGAACAGAATTACAAATCTTTTGCTAGGTAAACAGTTCACATTGATGTCATTCAATTGTGTATTTAGTTGCTTGGAGTGCAGATTTAAAGAAGGAAGGAAAATAATTCAGTCTTTTGAATGCCATTTTCCAGTGTCTACTACAGTCTTCCTAACAATGTCAGCTTTGTTTTCATTGGTCCCTTATAGATTTGACTTTACAACTTTACCATGTAACAACATGCCCTCATGCCATTGTTATTGAACATGCAGATCTCCATGTTTTAAAAAAAATATATACTGCACTGCAAATAATGTTATGCTCCCAATCAATAGGCCATAACCTGTTTGGTGGCTGATGGTCCACCCAACACCGACTACTCATCTTTTTTCAAGCAGTCAAGGCCAAATGAAAATAACTGTAAATATAAATGATATGCTTTTTTATGAATTCTCTTCATTCTTGATTATATTTTTCTACCCCTTTTGTTTTGATTTGCTACAGCTAGAGCAAACATATGTCCCTTTATTTCAGAATTGAACGTAGTTTTATATGTCACAACGTGTAGATTTACTAATAAAGTATTTAGGAATAACAGGTTTACAAGCCAGTTTAAACCAGTTTCACTCTTCATTTCCCTTTGTACCAAGGATATGCAAACCTGTGACCTATGGTTACAGTATAAATGTCTTCCGGAAACAAAAATTGTTTTTCTTTCTTTTGTGGTTTGACGCAACGATTAACAAAATAAACTGAAGAGGCACATCAAACAACACTCACTTGTCCACGAGTAAACCTTAAAGCCTTACACATACAAATAAAAATACTAATCAATACGTGGGTAGATATTGGATTTCACAGAATAAAGGAAACAAGTGTTTCTGATTGGGCATGATACCAAAAATCTTACATGTGGAAATTAAAACCATATTCAAACCCACCAACCAGATATAAACAACCCTAGAAAGATGGAAGGTGGAGTCCTCCAAAATTCTTTACTACCTTATAATCCTTGACCTGCCATGTTGATCCAATAGCTTTAATACTCTCTGAGGCACAGACCTTCAACAACCATACATATCCAAAATTATAATTTTTGATATGTATGCTTGTTCTGGATCATTTATTCATAAATTATTGAAGTCAGAGAAAGCCAGGTACCTGGTATCTTTTAAAGGTTGTAGAGTCAGCCTGTCATTGATTGTGCAGGTTACCTAGTCACAGTTAATTGAAAACACTTAGCCATACTTGTTGCAGAAATAAGCTGATCTGGGTGGTGTATGGCCAGGAATGACTGGGTGAATGAGCTCTCAAGGGTTTAATTCACTTTTTGGAACAAGTTTCACGCAACACCCACTAACATGAAGCATGGTTACACACAGTGTCCACCTAACCCTAACCACACTCCCGTACATAAATGGCTGCATGCATCTTCCACCAGCATTCTGTTATTAGAATTTAGCAAGCTGTGTGCGGCTTCACCCACACAGTTGCATCATCAAGGTATGGGGCCCATCAATGACAGAAACTACAAGTCCAATCTACAGAGTGTTTTGTAATTGTTGTCCATTCAGAATTTCCTCCAGTCCCATAACAGAAGGCCTGTATCTCCTCGGGATGGGGAGAAATAATGAAGGCACCCGTGATGCACTGATTGCAGTTATCATCTTTGGTGCATGTATTACATTTTTTAATTAGGTTGACCAGTTGTAGTTTCTCACACAGAGAGCTGTGGTCTGCAGTCCAACTACAATTGGGCTGCAAATAGCTACTTTCTGATCTACATTGTTTTTAAAGCTTATGAGTTTAGTGCTTTAAGTATAATGTCATAATAGTACTGAAAGTTTTCTGGAACCCTTTCTTGATAGGATCTTAGAATGGCAATAGCCATCGATGTGCCAAGGGAAGAAACAATATTTTTTTGCTAATGTAAAGCAAATGATATGTGTAGAGCCACACAGATTGGTTTCTTTGAAAGAAGGGTAACACTGAAAAACAACTGATTCTGCTGTGCAAATATGAGTCATATTCATGTCCTTGTTCATGCATGCAAAGCTTGGCAACATCTATACCACGTTTTCATTTCACCTCCAGCCACTGTATCTAGGTGTTGGCAATTTCTCTTTGACGTTTACAAGTCTCTGAAATAGTGTAGATGGTGGTGGAATGACAAGAGGATAGAGTACTGTACAGGACTGTTAAATCGTGATTGTGGGAAGAGCAGAATGAAACCGAAAAATAGTTACATGGCAGACCAGCTTTCACATAGTTTCAGAAAAAGTTTATTCATTAAATACTGCAGGTATATTGAGAAATAGGAAAGAGGAAATGCTCCCTTAATAGCAAACCCAGGGCTTAGAATTTATGATTTATCGCAGTTGTTGGATATGTCCTACTAAACAGGCCAGGCTTGGGTCAGTGCTTGCTCTGGGTTCCACTAAACAGGCCAATCTTTGGTCAGTGCTTGCCAGGGGTTGTTCCATAAACACTTACAATTTTATTTTCAGAGAAAATTATCCAGTCACATAATACGAGAGACCATGCCAGAAAAGATCAAAATTATGATTTTAGGAACTGTAAATACGCATACAATATGTATTGTGTGAGATCATTTAACTAGATAAGTACCATACAGAATTTATAATTTTGGTAGACTTATCAGTATAAAGTGCAAGTTACATTGGGGTTGATATTGGGTCTAGTGTTATAGGGTTAAAACAAGTAAATCTCAATAGGGAAAATTGTGCAAGAGGGGGATTTTCCTTACTTTGGGAGATTTGCACTAATTGTTGTATCTCTGGGTAAGGAAGTGAAATGTCCCCAATTGTACAAAGACAGCACAAAATAACCTGGAAGGGGTTTTAACTGCTTCCCTACTCTATCCAACACTACAAAAATTGGCTATACATGCACTTTAAGTTTAGTGTGTAACTTCTAGGCTAAATTTAAAATTCAGGCACATGTTACACTGATAAGACATATTGTATTACCCTACTGATAATGCTTTTCTTCCCTCAGTTGTTCTAGTACATGCATAGTAATTTGGCCAGTTAAGGTGTCATGGCTGCTGCACTTGGAAAAGTGACACCTCTAAAACATGGCTGCAGAATGTTTCTCCAAAATTGTCACCCATCCATCTGGTACATACCTGCAAGACTGCAGACACACACCTTCACACCTCCTCCTTAGCTACATAGCAACATTGATAGTTTACCTCCTTCAAGTGATGCAAAGGATCGGTGATAGATATCCTTTCCTTACTCTCATCGTGGCAAAGATTTAGCAGGAAACATTAGACTGTACAGTATCTCAATGCTAGAAAATAGGTATTAAGTATACCCTTTATTCTGGATTCTGGATATAAACAGATACAGTCTAATACACTATCACATATCAAGATATTTGGGAAGCTGGGTAAAGAGTAACATTTATAATATTCTTAAGAAAAATACTTTCATTAGCTTCTTAACAGTGCATACAGAGCTGTGCAAAAAGTTTCAGGTTGTAAAAAATCCTTGGCAGTAGTTTATAAGCTTTAATCACTTTATGGTGAGGGAGGAAGGATTTGTCACTGAACCATTAAGTTATGAATTACATGAATTGTGGATTGCCTGCAGCCAGCAAGAATGAACACATAGTTTATGCAGAACATGAGATTCTCAAGGCTTAGATTTGCCTAAAAGCAAACCGTATATTCCTTTTTTCTTTCCTCTTTAAAACCTGTCAATTTGCTGTTTAAAAGGCTAAAAACCGAATGTAAATTAACTCCTGTAAATAAATCAGTGGAATATTGTATTTCAAAAGAATGTAATAAGCTACTTGATACTTTTATGTAGAGTTGCTCTCTGTTGTTTCAGATCATGTGTTGCTTGTACAAGAAAGTGTAAAAAATCTACAAAAACTCAATATAGATTATAAAAAAGCAACTCCAGGTAACAGGTAAAAACATTGCCGAACTGCCGATTGCAGGAACTGACAACTGTCTAGGAAATATCTATACTAAAATCCGAAAGTTTATTTGATTAACCTCAAAGAAGGTAGCTGCAGTGTCAGGCAGCCGTGTGCCAAGTGTGGGTGCCCTGTCTGGCATTGCAGCTTGTGTTACATGGCTGAGATCCATACTGGGGGAGCTCTGTCCTTTAGTGGAAGCCTTCCTTAAATCTGACTGTTAAAGAAGTTGTAATGGCAGAAGTTTTTTTTTATCTTAATGCATTCTATGCATTAAAGCAGAGTTCCACCCAAAAATGAAACTTCCACTTTTTGGATATCTGGGTGGGGTTTGGGGATCTTTCTTTTAATGAAAGGCTTCATTAACTCTGAATGGTAAATGACTTTAGGGGGGAGATTTGCACTTGGGGGGGGGGGCTCTTTTATTGGAAGGTTTTCTTTAATCTGACTGGTAAGTGGACTTAACTTGGAATGGGAATCTGTGCTGGGAGGATTTGGCGATGGTGTAGGTTTTAGTGGAAACCTTCCCTGAATCTGACTGGTAATTTGACTTGGAGTGGAAAAAAGATATCAGAACAGGAATGTGGGGGAGGTCTCTGTCTTTTAGTGGAAGCTTTCCTTGAATCTGACTAGTAAGTGGACTTCGGGACGGGATCTGAACTGGGGGAATTTGGGGCAGGGCTTTTTCTTTTAGCCAAATCCTTCCTTGAATCTGACTGGTAAGTGGCCTTTGGAGAGGGAGGGGGAGGAAGATCTGAAATGGGGGGCCTTCTTTGAACATGACTAGTAAGGGGACTTCAGACAGGGTATTTAATATGTACTGGGTGGATTTGGTTCTTTTAGTGGAAGCCTTACTTGAATCTGATTAGATGTAATAGGCCATCTAGTTTGCTGGACCTTTATAAAACGTACTTCTTTTCCATAGCACACTCAGATTTCTCTTTTGTCAACAGTTGTCTCTGTGTTGGGTATCCATATAACTGATTACTTATTTCCACTTCCTATACATACAAAAATAATATGCATTTGTAATGTACAAAATGATCTAACCATAAAAACTTGATTGAATGGAATGGGTTACTGCCCTTGGAATGTCACTACTATTTAAATTTCCTTACTAAACAAGTCCAGTTGAGTCTACATTGGACATAATAGGACTGAGGGTTTCCAACGTGTAAAAGATGATTTGCTGGAGTGTGCAGAAACATAATTTTACCTTTTACTATGGAAAACCTTTTCTTTTGGAAAGGGAAAACAGTGGGCTAGATTCACATAGATTAGCGGATCTTTAGATCCGCGTAATCTATGTGATTTACGATCCGCCGGTGCACTTTTGCGAGGCTAGTGCAGTATTCACAAAGCACTTACCTCCAAACTTGCGCCGGCTGATTGTAACTCCCCCGTCGGAATTCAAATTCCGCGGCTAGGGAGAGTGTACAATTTAAATCAGGCGCGTTCTCGTGCCGATTTAACTGCGCATGCGCCGCCTGGGGATATTTCCCAGTGCGCATGCTCCAAATGACGTCGCTAGGACGTCATTGTTTTCGGCGGCAACGTAAATTCCGGCCATCCGTATTTCCGACCGACTTACGCAAACGACGTAAAAATTTGAAACTCGGCGCGGGAACGACGGCCATACTTAACATTAGCTACCCCTCATATAGCAGGGGTAACTATCCGCCAGAAAAAGCCGAACGCAAACAACATAAAAAAAAAGCGACGGGCGGGCGTTCGTTTCTGAATCGGCGGAAATCGGAATTTGTATATTCCTCGCGTAAAAAACCGAAGCGACACCTAGCGGCCGGCGGGATATTGCAGCCTAAGATCCGACGGTGTAAGTCACTTAAACCAGTCGGATCTAAGGGAGATCTATGCGTAACTGATTCTTATGAATCAGTCGCATAGATCCGACCGTCGGATCTCAGAGATACCCGTCGTATCTCTTTGTGAATCTGGCCCAGTATGCACTCTTTCACAGCTAACACAACAAAAGCAATAGTTATTGTGCGATTCTAAAGCCTGTAACTACTGCGAGGATGGACAGCGCTCAGCTACCTAAAAATCTGTATTTAGCCTACCAGAGGGATGGTTTCTGATTAGTTGTTGTTGGTTATTAATGTTTGCATATGCTTACTGCTAAATTAACTGCCATTCTAATGTTGACCATACAATTTACAATCTGATTGTACAATCTCCTTTTGATCTGCCATCAATTACATAGTGAAAGAGCCTGCCGAATTGGATGCAAATGGAATGGACTGTTTGTCGGTATATTACATAGCTTTGGTAATTCTAAAGAAGTCCGTATGGAGATTACAGAATCAGAGTGTAGAGTGTACAGCCACCTCAAGTTCACTAGTACAGCACACTAGCCTGGAGCCTTCTAAAAATAAGTCATTCATATTTTTTTTTAAAACAGGAATCACATACTCAAATTGCCTACTCTTTCTAAAGGATCAGGCTTATTCAGATGAGTGCTGCATTGAACACTAGGGTGTATTTTAAAAAATACATTCATTTTTTTATTCTATTAAACTGCATGTATATTTATTATGTACAAATGGGGGGGGGGGGGTGGTAAAATAAATGTTATTGGGCTTTTTACCTTTAGGTTGTTTTTCATCCACACAAAATAGATTGAATCAGGAAAATACTGAATCATATCCAGCTCTTTGGCTGTCCCTATCCAGCCCTTGACGTCTCCAGTGTCAGCATGTCTCTCTGAGCCTTAGTGAGGAAGTTGATAGGCTCAGATGTAGGAGAGAGTCTGAGTTGCTGATCAGTACAGCAGGAAGGCTTGGTTCTGGCAGAAGAGCATTGCCTCGGTCAGTGGTTCTCAACCTTGTCTTTAAGTACCCCCAACAGGCCATGTTTTGGGAATTTCTCTTAGATAAAATAGCTGTCCAAAATACCAAGCCATTGACTCTGATTTAAAGCACCTGTGCAAGATAAAGGAAAACCTGCAAACATGGCCTGTTGGGGGTACTTGAGGACAGAGTTGAGAACCACTGTCCTAGGTGATGTCCAGACACTCTCCTGACACTCTGTTACCTGGCTAAGTTCTTCCTGTGTAAGCACTTGCATGCAGCAAACCCCAGGAGCTGTGCACCTGTTCTTCCCTCCAGGTCAGGATCTGCCAAAATCCCTGCTGTACCCGATCTCAGGCTCTCTCCTTCCAGTCACAGAGCTTTTTAGCTGGCATTTGAAAGGCAGAGAGGAGGCGTTATGTTGCCTCCACTCTGACTGATTTAACCCTATAATGCTGCACTTCCACTCCACAATCCTGTCCTGAATCCCGTTGAACTCAATGGGTGAGTTAACAAAAGGTGTCACTTGTCAAACTCTGCACCCCGAGTTAAACATGCTGCAGCAAGCACTGCAGCATATGAACAGCCCTATTCCGGCTGTTATGTTACAGTTTAGGTGGGTAGACAGGGGTGGTAAAACATTTTTACTAAGCCCCTCACCCCCCTCCACCAACCACCTGCCTGAAAGCAATCTTTTTCATTAGCAGCTGTACCTAATATTCCTAGTGCCAGGTGTTTGTTTTCTATGGTCTTAGGAACATTCTCAGGTCCAAAAAATTTTGTTGAGAAGATTTAACTTCAGTCCTCCACAACGGTCAACGTTTCTCATGAGACCCTTTTGGAAAATTAACTGCCAACCACCTGCCCTATGCTCAGTGCCGATCCTGACCTCCCTGGGGCCCTAAGCAAAATGACATGTCACATTAAAGTTGAGAAGCGGGGGGGCTGCACGAAAAAAACATGTCACATTAAAGTTGAGAAGCGGGGGATCTGCCGACAGTGACATGTCACATTAAAGATTAAAGTTGAGACGCGGGGGAGGGGGTGTTCTGCTGTCGGAAATGTCATCTTACATCATTAAAGTAAGAAGTGCAGGGTTCTGACTTCTTACCTCTTCTCCAATGCAGCCAGCGAGTTGAGAAGCGGGGCGAGGGGCCGAAAATTACTTCTCACCAGGCGGGGCCTCTAGTAATTTGGAGGGGCCCTACGCAGGTTTGTGGGGCCCTAAGCGGCTTGCATAGTGAGCCTATAGGGTGGATCAACCCTGCCTATGCTATTAATGAGTGGAGAGGGTGTTTTGTACAGATAGAGTACAACAGGTGAGCATTGTCACCTTAGGACAGGAAGTATGTTATTGGAGGATCATAAGGTAAAAATAAAGGAAAAATGCCTGGGAAAAAGAAAACGAATGCAGCCCCTGCATTTAAGGACAGGTAAGATATAATATACAGTATTTGTACTGCCAGCATAAGCTTTAAAAGCAAACCCCTTTTTCAATTTTCCTTACAAAATAATGGCCAAACAACCTAATTTTCCAGGGCATTGATAATATTTTCATTTCTAAAGCAGCTGTTCTTTAAATTGCACCTCTAAATAGTGTAAGCGCGGATTACTTTAGTAAAAGAATGTGACCTAATGTAACAATATGCTGGTTATTTCTATCACTGTTTCCACACGAACATTTTTGGACATGTAGCAGCATATCATGGTACGTATGAAAAAGAAAACTAGTAGTAATATAATATAACAGAAAAATGTTACTGTTTATTAGCCAATAACCTTGATAAAGAATATCCAGTTGTGATGTTAGGAATATATGTGTTCATGGATGTATTTTCCGCACCCATCAAGTAAGCATAAACTAAATTGCTTTGTAATGGAATGTATAATTGATTTTCCAGTAAAACTGTTTTCGCAGTGGGGGCTTTTCCATTCCAGTTCTTCCATCTTTCTGCATTTACAAACAAGACCCAAATATGTCTCTCTATGACTATACATATGACTTAAGTACCACTAAGCAGCATTTATTTTCCAGGACAAAAAAAAAACAATTTGTATACAGAAATTAACATGCTACAATAAGCTATTATGTACCCAGTGGCCTAACATGTAAATATTAGATCCTCAATATAATAATAAGTGAACCTGATGAACTGAAAGTGAATCTGAATTTACCCTCTATGGAGGTCAAAACATTTTTCTGAAGTATTCATTTATTGCATGCCTTTTACAGGGATATTTCACATTAAAGCTGAACTCCAGGCAAAAAATAAAATAAAAATAATAATACGCTATGTATAAATGAGAAAATTAGCATAAGAACCTGAATCGTTTTTAATATCAGCCGCCTGCCTACCTATGTGGAGTGGCACTTTTAAGCCAATCAAGCAGTTTTTTGCACAGAAATGCCCATGAACATGGATAGATGAGGGAAGAGCAGAGGGATAACCTTATCGGTGTGTTGCTTGCTTCTCATTCATTTTGAAATCAAACTGGGGCAGTTCCAGGACAAGTCTGTTTTGGTTGTAAACCCTCGTGTTTTTTCACCTTAATACATTATATGCATTAAGGTGAAAAACCTTCTGTCACTCAGCAGTCCCCCCCAAGCCCCAGTTATACTTACCTGAGCCCTGTGTTTCCCACGACGGGAACGAGCACGCCAACTCCTGCCGGTGTCTTGTGTCCTGATTGGATATATTGATAGCAGCGCAGCCATTGGCTCACACTGCTGACAATCAAATACAATGATGCAGGTGCAAAATCCAAAATGAATACAAGAAAGGGAGTCACCGCTCCAGGTGGGTCTACTATATGGTCACACGTTTAAAACAGGATTCCAAGGGTGCTGGCAGTGCACTGGGCAAGCATAAAAAGTAGATGAAAGATGGATAGCCGCACTCCAAAAAAACGTGCAGGTTGTCTTTTATTCAAATAAACAGCAAATACATCACCAAATCATAAAACAGGAACAGGGGAACAGCCGACGTTTCACACAAGATTAGTGCTTATTCATGGCACGGTTTTTTGGAGTGCAGCTATCCATCTTTCATCTACTTTTTAAACAATGATGCGGGTGCCGAGGGTGTGGCCAAGTCCTGCTTTCTGTGTCAATTGACACAAAAACAGGACATGGGAGTGCACCCGTACGAGTGTCCACTAAGTAGAGCGCTTCTTCGATGGGGCACTCGAGAAGAAGAGGAGCCAGGATTGCCACTGAGGGACCCCAGAAGAGGAGGATCGGGGTCACTCAGTGCAAAACCAACTGCACAGAGGAGGTAAGTATGACATGTTTGTTTGTTTTTAAAAACCCTGAACCTTTACAACCCCTTTAAAGTGGATGTAAACCCTCTCCTATACCCAGTGAAGTGAAAAGCCTCAGATAATACACAGAGATTAAACAAATCCCCCCACATAAGCTTTACATGTACAGTATATCTGCAGTCTTATCTTTTCTACACCCTTTAGAAAGTGCACATTGTGTTAGAAATCTTTCTTCTTTTTTCAGCAGCACATAGAGGTGGGTGGAGATACTGGGCTTACACTGTGCAACTGCTGGTTGGAGGAAAGGCACACAACCCCACTCCACATAGGCAGAGGAACAAAGGAACAATCAGAGCTGTAGTCTGATTAGACAAGCTCTCTGCTTATCTACCTCTAAGCTCCCTCCCCGACACAAATTTTCAGCTGCTGTTATCTAATGTGTCTGAGAACTTGTCAGAATTGACAAGTTCCTTTAATAATAGAGGAAAGGAGCACAAAAAAAATGGCACTTAGAACTTTGGAGAGAGATAAGTAAACACTCCAGATATATGTGCTTAGATCAAATTTCATAAATTTACAACCACTTTAACTGCAGTATAGTCTTTGGAAAGATTCTGAGACCTGGCTGACCTGGTGTCTGTCATAGGTGCCTTGAACAAAAATCTGTCTGGATAATTGTGTGTGCCTTTGCCCAGAGTTTAGCTTTAAATCAAATGTGTATTCATGATCTATATCCCCCCACGGTAACTTTACAGGCAACAGGGTTACCATTATCTCTCTTTTTTTTAGTACCCCAGAAAATCAAGTCCACCCATTAAAATAAAATTGTACTCGAAAGAGCACTTATATTTGAATCAATGAACTGTGATCACAGTTTGACCCCATCGGAGATAAGCTACTGTAACAACAATCCTTGCAGCAGTATGGATGTGGGAAGCATGACTGGAAGATAGTTGTTACTGACTTACATGCAAATATCTACAAACATCAACTAAAAAACATTGGTCCTGGTAACCTGGCTACTCAGTTCAAGCACCAGATAATTCCCACGTGGCTTACATATAGATGAAGCCAAAGTTCATTGTGTGATCACATATAACTAGTATCTGCCAAACTGCAACTAAATGTCACCAATTGCATGCATAACCTTTGCAAGCAGCAAGATTTGGCCAGTCCAGCAATGCAAGCACTAAAAGCATAGACTAGTAAGGGTTTCATTTCAAGCGAGAAAAATACATGCTGTGTGTCTCAGCTGTACTTTACTCTCTGTATAATACCTACAATTGTGTAATCAGGCATGCTTAATTGTTAGTGATCATATCTTATGATATAGGTATGGAATATTGTAGTATATGAAAGTTAGAGTTAGTACAGTTTATTCAATGCAAGTTCCAAGATTTAGTAGCGTCTTTCAGACATAATTTCTTCCGCATTTGATTGCTTCACTACAATTTTAAGTTCTCACCACATGGCTCATTTTAAACACAGTAAAATCACTTTCTACATGCAATAATATCCTGATAAGGGTTTATGTGCTGGTTTTAATGTACAAAGATGCCTACTTAGTTATCCATGGTACCTGTACAGCGACATGCATGATTTCTTTGTGGTACTGTGTGGACTTGGTCTATATGTATGTATTTGATTATCTTAATTAATGAACATTTAAAGACATGCCAATGGAGAAATATAAGTATGCATATTTAGGCTGCTAATGAATTGGCTTGCTTTCAGGCAAATACAGAACAAATGGATAAAGAACCCCCTTAGCCTCTTCTGGAGAGTGGGAGAGCTCTGGCTCACAGTTCCACATATTTCCCCCACTTCCCTCTGGTGGTAAAGGTACTTTCATGGTGATAACACGATTTACACAATAGATGTTACCTCCGATCACTGTGCATCGGAATGGTAAACTAGGGGTGGGTGGTCCTGGGCCAGGACGTAGGTTGACCCCTTCACTCCAATGCCTGGCTATGGAGTTGTAGGTGAACACACTAAGACCATGCTCCCGGCTTACATCAAAACGGTAGATGCAGCCTTTATGAGACACCATACCAGCAGACCGCCTTCGACTATTGTTATAAGGACACTCCTGCCATTCATTCCTTTTAGGATCATATTTCAGAAGACGGTAGAAAAGAGTCCCACCTGACACATAAATTTCACCATTACAGGTTGTAGCTTCATGAGCCACAGCAAATGCACCCTTAGGTAAGGGTGCTACTAGGCTCCAACGGTCCAGTCTAGGATCATACTTTTCCACTGTGAAGAGGCACTCACCCCCGATAGCATACAGATAGCCATCAAGGGCCAAAAGTTTTAGCTGGGAACGAGGCTGTGTGAGTGGTCGGATCTTTTCCCAAGAATCAGTTAACGGGTTATAGCAAAAGACTCGGTCTGAAAGTTTTGCCCTTTCACCACTACCTTTAATGCCCCCGGCAAGGAATAGATAGTTATAAAGAACACACACCCCACAGCCTTTAGTGTTTACTTCTTCTGGTAACTTAGTCAGGGATCTCCAGCGCCCAGTACTTTCATTATAGCACTGCACCTGATACGTAGCATCATCCTCCAGTGACACAACTGAGGAGGGACTCTGGGGCCTGCTGCTCTCTCGGCTTTGGGGTCTACTACTACTACTCAGTCGTTCAAAGGCATCATTGATTTCTGCCACTACCAAATGCTGTTTTCCATCCATTCTGCGTTGCAGAATCAGGTCTCGCTCTGCCCCAGTGAGTCGGCCATAGACTGCTGGATCTCTCAAAACCTGAAGAAAGTTGTCACTCATGAATTTGTATGCTGCTTCTTTAAGCTCATTCAATCTCTGTTTTTTAGCAATGTAAAGTACTTGATAGCAATTCTTGAGTGATATCTGGGATCGCATACTATCCATGGCACATTGCACAGCACAAGGGATCTGTAGAAATTTTGCCCCACTGATTACTTCAACCACGTTATCTTGCTTCACCTCAAGCTTCATGCTATATATATAATCCACAAGCAACTGTAAAGTCTGGTAACTTACACCCTTAATCTTAAGAATGTCTCTTGAAGAACGAGCTCTAAAATAGTCACTTTTCTCTGCTAAAATGGACTTATGAGCTCTGATTCTCTGCCCCCCAGTCACTTCAATCACAAGATCTGGCTCTCCCAGAGGTTCAGTGGATAATGGTATGTTCCCTTCTTGATTACAACTAGACTTATCCAGGTCATGGTTGCCAAAGTCTTCCTTTTTTCTGCTTTCCCACTGTGGTCTTTGCACTTGGTCCTGCAGATTATCACTGATTGATACAGATTCAGATATACTCCTTTCCTCAATATCCTCTTCAAATTCATTGTTCATATCCCACTGGCTTCCACTCAACACCATGCTCCCTTCACTGAGTGGTTCTGAAACTGAGATGTCCTCGGCATCATTGATATATATTTGTTCTGGGCTCTCCAAGTTATGCAAGGCATGCACAGCTAGACTGGTTTTATGACTGTATCCACCATTGGCCTCCACATGATGCACTGAGCCGCCACTGGCCTCCACCCCACCACTAGAGACATTACCATACTCACAAGTCATTTTCGGAGTAGTCCCTGCTTTCACATCATTTATGTTCAAATTTTCAGTGTAAGGTGCAGTAGACAGTGAGTTTTCCATGTCCTATAGCTCCTTGAGGTTGCAGTTACATAACATTTGAATTTTCTTGTGGATTCTTTTGCTTCAGCTTTCTTTCACAGGCAAAATACCAAAGAGGATTTGTTTCAACACTACACCTTTCTCAAAGGTTGAGAGCCGAGAGGTGTGTCAGAGCTGCAGCAGTTGCAAATAAGACTGAACTCTTGAACTTTACAATATTTTCAACCCTCTGTTTGCTCAGAAAGGATTTTTTTTTTTTCCGCTTATTGCTTCCCTTTTCAAATTAGCAATGTTAACATTTTATGCTGAGATCGCTCTGTAATAGATTTCAGATGAAGAACTGTATTTAAAGAAAAAAGGAAATACAGTTGCTTGCAGTTGACTGTTCACATAGCTGAATTCTACATGACATGTAGAATGTAAATCAGGGATTTTGAGCTTATCCAATAATCCATTATAGTGCAGAGGACGCAAACAGAAAAATCGGAGTGGTCAAAAGAGTTCCGTATTATAAACAGTTATCTTTCAGCTGGCGAAGCGCCATGATTATGAATGACATTTGATTATCTCTAAGGTGACACTGCTGGGACGGATATACTTCTCTTCAGGAGTTAAGCAGCTTTCAGTTATACTTGTCAGCTTGATCACCATCTGAGTTCAAGTTCTTTGCCATGCACTTGTGTGTCCACATTGCTAAAATGTATATTTCCAATGTCTTGAAAATCTTACATAATTTTCCACTGGTCTTCAAAGAGTTTTAGCTGGCTCTGTAATATATAAAAAAAAAAGTCTTATAATGTCGAACAGGCAGTCAGTACAGGTATAACATGCACGGCTTTTCTATTGGACCAGCATACAAAAGCAATTTGTAGTCAACTACACCAAAAAAAGTTTAGTTTTACATTGATATCGGAAAGCTGGATAAGCCATCCTTTTTTAATCCCTTGGATATCTAACCAAGACATTTTATTGCAGATATGTGCATCTCTATTCACTATCTTACCATAACAAAAGTGTCACACTAGTTAACCTTGCAAATCCCAAATGAAATGTGTGTTTCCACATGCACTTTTACATTTATTTTTAATGCATTCCGATCTTTTTGTTCTTTAAAAATTTGTTATTGTGTGTTTCTGTGCATTTACATATGTTTACATGTATTCAAGAACAGCCTCCTGTGAAGTGATATTAAAGGTTTGGCATTTTTTTTCTTCAGAAAACAAATATGTTATACTTACCTGCTCTGTGTGGTAGTTTTGCACAGAGCAGCCCCTCTCCTCCTCTTCTCGGATCCCCACACCGGCGCTCCTGGCTTCTCCCCCTTGACCAGTGCCCCCAATAGCAAGCTACTTGCTATGGGGGCACTGGTGCGTGCTCACTCCCGAGCCCTACTTTATTCGTCCATAAGACACATAGAACCACAGCTCGCCTTGCCCCCTCACTCTCCCCCTTGCTCTCTCCTCGTCTGAATGCCCCAACAGCCAAAGTTTGAAACAAAGGGTTTGGACTAAATCGTTGGCTCAGCCTTAGTGGTCTGGTCTAGTGGATGGCTGGAAAGTATTGCTTGTATTCCCTGGTAGATTGATTGGACTCTCTATAACAGTGTTTCTCAACTCCGGTCCTTAAGGTGCCCCAACATGTCATGTTTTCAAGATTTCCTTCATATGAAATGGCTGTGGCAATTACTAAGGCAGTTAAACTGATCAAATCACTTGTGAAAAAAAATGGAAAGCCTGAAAACATGACCTGTTGGGGCGCCTTGAGGACTGGAGTTGAGAAACACTGCTCTATAAAGAAGAACAAACACCACTTACCTGTCCTGCAGTCCTGTGCAGCTCTCTCTTCATATAGTGACAGCGCATGCCACAGTGCGTTGCCACTATTGTAAAATGTTTTAGAGCACTATGTGGAGCTGGCACTCTTCTCCTGTAGTCTGGGTATCAGAGGAAGATTGCAGTAGCTCTAATGACTAAACTTGCACGTGCTTCCCTCTGCCAGTGTCAGTTAAAGTCTACCTTAAGCAGCAGGTACTGGAAAGTGTTCCAGTAACTGGAACACTGCTGCCACTCTGGAAATTGCACCAGGGAACTCTGTAAGTTGTGATACCTGAGGCAAAATGCACCCATGTTGACAGTGACTACACAGTTGGCCCCATCCCTCTTAGGGCCAATGTGCATTGCATACAATATGGATACATCCCCAGTTCTGCATTAAGAACTCTGTAGTGGAATCTACACAAGCTCAGATTTAACTCCATTTCCCACAACTCCTTGGGTTTCTGGACATGCTCAGGGAGTATACATTTCTCAGTTTCCCTCCCTCGGTAGCTCAGAGAGGCCCGCCTGATGAGGCAGAGGTAGATGAGCATGTAATCTGCAACCAGGTGAACAATCCTCTACTGTTAGAATTAGCATGTAGGCATCTGGACCAGATCCTAGCTACTGTGGGAAGCCCTTACCTGACTGCTACCTGAGTAAGGTGACCCTTGGTCCTTGGATCCCTCCAGCTGTTCACCTTTGATACCAAAGTTACCTTTGTTACACTGATGATGACACCATTTATGATAATAAAACTGGCAGTGTAGTAAAAGTAGCTCATCTGCACTCTGTTGTTATAGAGACAATGTTATGCAGCCATGTTGCCCTAAATATAGCACAGTGATAATACTGTGAAGAGTCCATGTTTGTGCAGCTTTCATACTATGTTTTGTAGTATTCTGCCAGCAGGAAAGAAAATGTACCATTTCAGCACTAAAAGTGTCAATGGCAAGTGCACAGAACAATCATATGATGTTGCCGTCTTGTTGGCTTCATGTTTGGAAAGGTAACCAGGGGAACGCCTAGACCTTGCTGCCCTCTTTGATTGGGGGAATCCTTAGCGCTAAATGACAGGACAAGAAGGGTACACTGGCCTTGAACAATACCTCAGATACCATTTACTGCATAAAACAAACATAGGTAATATACTCACAAACCAACATAATCATAGACTCCAGCCTTGCTGTAGGACACACACACACTGGCAATAGGGCGGACCTAGGTGACACTCTGCAGAAGATGCAACAGCTACTGCGTCTGCCGTGGAGTGTCGTCTAGGTCCGCTTTATTGCCAGCGTGCCTGTATTCTACAGAATGGCTTGCTTCCTAGCAATCTCAGGAGTCTATGATTATGTTGGGTGGTGAGTTTGTTTTTTTTACACAATAAATGGTATCTGAGGTAATGCAAAATTTGAATGCGCCCTTCTTCTCTTGTCATTTTGTATTATTCTGCAGTGCATGTATGTTCTTTGCTATCCTGAACCTGTTTTGTATTATTGCTTCTAACTTTGCACCTGTTTAGTAAACTGCAAGTTATAGTCACTCTCTGTCTGATCACTGGACTGATTACCTATTCTGTTAAGGGCTCTTTCACACGGAGCGGACCGTTTCCGGGTCCGCTCCGTGTGTCTTCGTCGGCTCAGCGGGGATCCCCGCTCAGCTGTCGGCGGATAGGGCGGTCCCCGCACACAGTGCAGGGACCGCCCTGTCTCTGCCCCGTCTGTCCATCTGCATCAGTTCCGCTCCGCGGAACGGAAGAAAAATAGGGTTTCTTCCGTTCGGAAAAGCGGAACCCGACTGACGCGGACGCTAGCGGATGCTCCATCCGCTAATGGACGCGTCCCCATAGGGATTCATTACAAGTCCGTTAACGGACTTGTAATGAACGGACAGACGGAGCGGACGTCTGAAAGGGGCCTAAATGTATACTACATCTGTATTCTAGAAGTATAAAAGCATATGTAATGCAACAGTTTTAATTTATACATGTAATTAAAGTAATAATTCAAGTAATAATAAAGGCCCAATTTATTTTTTCTTTAAAAAAAAACAAGCATGTTATATTTACCTGCTCTGTGCAATAGTTTTGCACAGAGAAGCCCCAATCCTCGTCTTCTCTCATCACTGGCTCTGATTGACGGCAGCTGTATCTGAGCCAGTGAGGCGTGAGAGAGCTGAGAGAGCCTCAGGTCTCGTGCACATCGCTGGATTGAGATCTGGCTCAGGTATGTATTTAGAGGGGGGGGGGGGGTGGAGGGAGCTGCATGCAGAACGTTTTTTACCTGAAAAACCTTTTGCCTTTTGCCTTTACATGATATCTTTTGCATGAAGGCTCAAAAAAGGTGAAGTGTTGCAGTGAATTCCAATTTCTTTTGATTGTGCCTTTACAGCCACTTTAAGGCATAATTTGGGAACAAAGACTATGGAACATGCATACAGTGGTTAAAGCTTGTATGCCATTTCAGATCACATCAACATTTCGCTGCATCTACTGCATGCCCCACATCTTTTTAGGAGACACATGTTTCCCTAGGCCTCTTGAAGTCTCAGCAACAGTCCTTGCCAGTGATGTCTGTTGGAGTTTGAGATTACCAATGAGCAGGTGAATCACCACTCAATCCTCTGAAATCCTTAGGATCAGATGATGTTAATGTAATGTCTTCGAACTGCCTGATATACAGTATGAAACCAATATTGTTATGAAGCGGCACCTCAAAAAGATCAATAAAATGCTCTTGATCTAGGTGACAGGATAAGAAATGTATCATATACCATGTGATGGCCTTTAGTTTAATGTAACCTGTAGCAGATAAGTTATCATAAATCAAACTGCTGACTTCACACACGAAAGAGGAAGTATATTCACATCATATTGTAGCTTATTAGCCTAGTTAGCTTGACTCCAATGTGCTTTTAATGTTGGGAAACAGTGCCTTTCTTATTAAAGCTGAACTCCAGGTAAAAGTAATATCCTCCTTTGCAGTGGGCACTGCAAATGTGTGTTTAGTTCTACAGGGAGGGGAGCAAAAAGCAGTTTGACTTACCCGATCCTTTGCTCTCGCAGGCCCCCTCCAGGCTGCAAGACCAGTCCCTGCAGCCTTTTCTTCCCTATGCTCCAGTACATGCACACTAATTTTCCATTTTTAAGCTGCCTCAACAAACTTCCTTCCACCCTTAGGCCCCACAGTAGCTGTGTGGGCTGCAATAGCATACTTAACGCCACTGATCTCATGTATTTTTGAGAAGCAGAGTTCAGATTGCTTGAAATGTAGTGGTTCTAGAGGTAGAGTTTTTTAAATCTTGTTGCATCAAGGTAAAAACCTTTTGTGTGCAAACCTGCCCCCCCAAACCCCCCCCCCCGCCCCCATGATACCTGAGCCTGATTTTGATCCAAGCTATTTTTTTAGTTCTGGATGGCATAAGGTAGGGCTAAACCTCTGTGGGGTTATTTATTGCGCCATTTACACAGGTAGTAAAAGGAAATCTCTACAAAGTCAAGGGAATTCTCCTCGTAGACAGTTGTTATTGTATTGTAACAGGTATGTCCATTGGAAGATTTACCCTCACTTGTGCTTTGATGACAACATTTTGGATTTCAATGACAATAGAGTGGATGATTCTAGCCAGACAGGCACATACAGTATTAAAAACTTCACTGGGTGTTCAAAAAAATTATGATTGGGTATTCAAACTGAACAGAAATATTCCTTTCAAATGATTGGATAACTAAATTGAATATTTACTCAAATTACTGAGTGAAGAATCAAAACTCCTTTAGTTAATTTAGGCTCAGTGTACAGCCCTCTGTAGATGTCAGGGGCTATGCTTGAAGCCACTAAATCTAATAGGTAGCTCACAGCTACTCTAGAATATTTAAAAAGAAAACCAGGCAACATTTTTCTTTGTTTTAGTGCTCTGTGGTCATTCAGTACAGTAGAAATATGTTTAATATACGGTACCAACAACAGCAATAAAGTGTAAATGGAAAATTACAGTGCTCTCAGAAACAAACCGTGAATAGGAACAGTTTTATGATCATAATAAAAAAGGAAGGTCATTGTAATCTTATGAATCAATATTGTTCTAAGGGTCAATATAATTTGTGGGTTAAAAGAAGTCAAAGTTTTTCTTTTTGACTACTACCAGTAGACTGCGACTGTATAGAAGAAAGACGAGAGGACAAAAAGATGAGGCAAATGAGAACATAGAAATACAAGACAGATGAAAAGACAAGTCAGATGAGAGGACAAGAAGACAAGGCAGATGAGAGGACATGAAGACAAGGCAGATGTGAAGGCGAGAAGGCAGGACAGGTGAGAAGACAGGGCAGATGAGGAGACAAGGAGACGGGGCAGATGAGAACAGGTAATGGGGCAGATGAGGAGACGAGGAGACAGGGCAGGTGAGAAGACAGGGCAGGTGAGAAGACATGGCAGGTGAGAAGACAGGGCAGGTGAGAAGACAGGGCAGGTGAGAAGACAGGGAAGGTGAGAAGACAAGGCAGGTGAGAAGACAGGGCAGGTGAGAAGACAGGGCAGGTGAGAAGACAGGGCAGGTGAGAAGACATGGCAGGTGAGAAGACAGGGCAGGTGAGAAGACAGGGAAGGTGAGAAGACATGGCAGGTGAGAAGACAGGGCAGGTGAGAAGACAGGGAAGGTGAGAAGACAAGGCAGGTGAGAAGACAAGGCAGGTGAGAAAACAGGGCAGGTGAGGAGCTGAGGAGACCAAGCAGACGAGAAGACAAGGTAGAATAGAAGACAAGGAGACAAAGCAGATGAGAAGACAAGATACAAGGCAGATGAGAACACAAGGCAGAAGAGAAGAGAAGAAGATGAGGCAGATGAGAAGACAAGACAGATGAGAAGACAAGACAGAAGCGATGAAATGGCAGATGAGAAGACAAAAAGACATGGCTGTTGAGAAGACAAGAAAACAAAGGAGAAGTGATGACAAGGCAGATGAGAAGACAAGAAGACATGGTGGATATAAAGACAAGAAGACAAGGCAGATGAGAAAACAAGAAGACATGGTGGATGTGAAGACAAGAGGACAAGGCAGATGAGAAGACAAGAAGACATTGTGGATGTGAAGACAAGAAGACAAGGCAGATAAGAAGACAAGACAGCTGAGAAGAAAATAAGACATGGTGGATGTGAAGACAAGAAGACATGGTGGATGAGAAGACAAGAAGACAAGGCAGATGAGAAGACAAGAAGACATGGTGGATGTGAAGACAAGAAGACATGGTGGATGAGAAGACAAGAAGACAAGGCAGATGAGAAGACAAGAAGACATGGTGGATGTGAAGACAAGAAGACAAGGCAGATGAGAAGACAAGAAGACATGGTGGATGTGAAGACAAGAAGACAAGGCAGATGAGAAGACAAGAAGACATGGTGGATGTGAAGACAAGAAGACATAGTGGATGTGAAGACAAGAAGACATGATGGATGTGAAGACAAGAAGACATGGTGGATGTGAAGACAAGAAGACATGGTGGATGTGAAGACAAGAAGACATGCTGGATGAGAAGACAAGAAGACATGGTGGATGAGAAGACAAGAAGACAAGGCAGATGAGAAGACAAGAAGACATGGTGGATGTGAAGACAAGAAGACATGGTGGATGAGAAGACAAGAAGACATGGTGGATGTGAAGACAAGGCAGATAAGAAGACAAGAAGACATGGTGGATGTGAAGACAAGGCAGATAAGAAGACAAGAAGACAAGGCAGATGAGAAGACAAGAAGACATGGTGAATGAGAAGACAAGAAGACAAGGCAGATGAGAAGATAAGAAGTACCCTTTGGTCCTGCATCAGGGTGCTGGTGACCTCTTCTATTCTTGTCTTATTTCTGTTTTCTCATCTAGCTTCTGAATTCTGCATTGCACCATCTTTTATAGTCATTACACCTGCTGGCTAAACCCCTCTCAAACTGCAAGGAGTGTAGCTCTGAAACGAAAACTGTGTAGGAGACAAATGCATGGAAAGAACTGCTGTACTTTTATATGACAACAATGGTACACATGGGACTTGGTGTTAAGTGACCAACAAAACACATTTCGTTCACAAAGGATTTTAGATGGGCCAGCTCTATTGTCTTTTAAAATGATATCACAAAGCCAGCAGCTGTGTTGTGCCAACGCCCAGCAGGTGTTTGTGATATTTGGGTTTTCATGACAACATACATGGAAAACGGGATATCCTCTATAAACCTACTGCAATAGACACAACAGAGATTAGATAGAACTGTCTGTTGACATGTTAGTAAACACTTCCCCTTTGACTAAATTGAAACACTACATCACTAAACCATATTGAACAGATAAGCAACGGGCACTGTCAACGTCTCCTAAAGCTGTCTTCAGTAACAGGACACAAGCTCTCATTTTTGTCATAGCATTATAGGCAGAATAAATGAAAATATTAAATCTGCCAGAGAAGAAAAATCTTATACATGTTTTGTTTTACCAATCAGAAAAAAAGTTGGTCTCATCAGAGCTACAAAATTTGATTTTGTGGTGAAATTACTATTTTTGTAAAATTTGCCTTTATTTTCTAACTAAATGCACATGGCTTTGTTTAAGCAAAGAGTTAACAGGTTTCCTCTGTTTCTCAGTATCTAACATAGAGTTGCACGATTCTGGCTAAAATGAGAATCAATTTTTTTTTTGCTTAGAAGATGGATCACAATTCTCGTGGCGTAACATCATATTTCACATTAAAACAACAACAAAAAATTGGCTAATTTTACTGTTTCATATTTTTTTTATTCATTGAAGTGTATTTTTTCCCAAAAAATTGCATTTGAAAGACCGCTGGGCAAATACAGTGTGACATAAAATATTGCAGCAATTGCCATTTTATTCCCTAGGGTCTCTGCTAATATATATATAATGTTTGGGGATTCCAAGTAATTTTCTAGCAAAAAAATATTGATTTTAACGTAGGAAACAAGTGTCAGAAAAAGATTTAGACTTTAAGTGGTTAAACTTCCTGCATTTACACACCGAAGGAAGTATTAGTTACAATTTTGTAAAAAACTTGGCAGACTGCCCTGATTTTTTCTTTACACACACACACAGAAGTTTATCCCTTTGATCTAAGAAGGAAGCATTAGTTA
The DNA here is from genome assembly GCF_905171775.1 of Rana temporaria. Classification (NCBI taxonomy): domain Eukaryota; kingdom Metazoa; phylum Chordata; class Amphibia; order Anura; family Ranidae; genus Rana; species Rana temporaria. Next base: position 209,642,471 of record NC_053492.1, on the reverse strand, counting down.
CACTGGGGTAGATTCAGATAGATTAGCGGATCTTTAGATCCACGTAATCCATCTGATTTACGATCCGCCGGCGCAAGTTTGAGAGGCTAGTGCAGTATTCAGAAAGCACTTACCTCGAAACTTGTGCCGGCGGATCGTAAATCCCCCGGCGGAATTCAAATTCCGTGGCTAGGGGGGAGTGTAGTATTTAAATCAGGCGCGTCCTCGCGCCGATTTAACTGCGCATGCGCCGTCTGCAAATTTTCCCGGCGTGCATTGCTCCCAATGACGTCGCTAGGACGTCATTGGTTTCGGCGTAACTTGCGTCCAGCGCTTTTCTGAATCGACTTACGCAAACAATGTAAAAATTCAAAACTCGGCGTGGGAACGACAGCCATACTTAACATAGGATACGCCTCACATTGCAGGGGTAACTATACGCAGGAAAAAGCCGAACGCAAGTAAAAAAGAAACTACGGGCGGGCGTTCGTTTCTGAATCGGCGGAAATCGGCATTTGCATATTCGTTGCGTAAAAAAACAAAGCGCCACCTAGCGGCCAGCGGGGAATTGCAGCCTAAGATCCGACAGTGTAAGTCACTTACACCTGTCGGATCTTAGGGAGATCTATGCGGAACCTGATTCTATGAATCAGCCGCATAGATCCGACCGTCGGATCTCAGAGATACGACGGCGTATCAGGAGATACGCCGTCGTATCTCTATCTGAATCTCAAAATGTACTGATGTATTAATGAGTTTCATTAATGTGTGACTTTTCTAAAGCTTAAACATCATAAAGCCCTTCACAGTGACTTCAGTGTGTTTCTCCGAAATGGGGAAATGTTATTGAAATGGTAATTGTTGAAGACAATTCTGATTTTTCACTTAAAAGGCATCAAAATCTCCAATTTCTTTATGCTTATTTGGCATTTTAATAATGGTACAAGTTAATAAACCAATTATTTTGTTTTTTTTTGCATTTAGCATATCGCTAAACCTCAATTTTCATGATATGAAAATATGTTACTGAAAAATTAAACAAAACGCAGGCTGAAATGTGCTCTGCAGGATCCATGCACAGAGCGCTGCAAGCTCCAATCACGTTCTGCGCAGTTACCAAGCCAGCTTCTACAAAGACTCCTGTGCTGGGAGAAATACGAAGCTAGCCATTGTTGACCCCCCCCATCTAAAAATGCTAGTTGCCTGGCTGATATGCAGATTCTATGACATCATCAATACATTCTGAGTCACTGGCTTGGAACAAGCATGCAGCATTTGATGCCAGAGTGAGATCTGAATTCCTGATCTGCATATTTGTTTCAGGTTAGTGACTTGGAAATACAATTGCAATGAGATAAAAAAGACAGCCAAGCATCATTTTCAAAAAAAAAGTCAGTAATGGCACCCAATGTATTTCACTAGGGACACGTTTAATTTAACCACTTGCCTACTGTGTACATAAACCCCCTTCCTGACCAGACTAAATTTTAGCTTCCGGCACTGCGTCACTTTAACTGACAATTGCGCGGTCGTGCGACGTGGCTTCCAAACAAAATTGACGTCCTTTTTTCCCCACAAATAGAGCTTTCTTTTGGTGGTATTTGATCGCCTGTGCGGTTTTTAGTTTTTGCACTATAAACAAAAATAGAGTGACAATTTTGAAAAAAAACACAATATTTTTTACTTTTTGCTATAATAAATATCCCATTTTTTTTTAAAAAACATTTTTTATCTCCGTTTAGGCCGATACGTATTCTTCTACATATTTTTGTTAAAAAAAAATATAAAAAAAAATAGCATTAACCGTATAGTGACTGGTTTGTTATATTGCCTACAAAATAGGGGGACATAATTATGATTTTTTTTTTATTTATTTTGTACTAGGAATGGCGGCGATCTGCGTTTTTTGTTCGGGACTGCGATATTATAGCGGACACATCGGACATTTTTTGACACATTTTTGGTACCATTCACATTTATACAGTGAACAATGCTATAAATATGCATTGATTACTGTATATATGTGACTGGCAGGGAAGGGGTTAACCACTAGGGGGCGGGGAAGGGGTTAAATCTTAGTGCTGCTTAGTGTTCTAACTGTGGGGGAAGGGGGGTGACTGGGGGAGGTGACCGATCTGTGTCTCTATGTACAAGAGACACAGATCGGTCTCCTCTCGCCCTGACAGGACGTGGATCTTTGTGTTTACACACAGAGCTCCACGTCCCCGCTCAGTTACCGGGCAATCGCGGGTGCCCGGCGGCCATCGCGGCCGCAGGGCACGCGCACACGGTTCCCAGTAACGCGACGGGTGCGCGCGCGCGCCGCCGCCGGCGCTTGCGCGCCCCCTAGCAGCCTCTAATGACAGGACGTCATATGACGTCCTGTCAGAACAAGAGAGGATACCGCCCGCCGTCATTTGACGGCGTGCGGTACTAAGGTGGTTAAATAAACAGCATTGAACCAAATGTTTTCCATGTGACCATTCAGCAATGGCAATATGAATTAAAAATTTAAAGGAGTTTTCTGTGTCTCTCAGTCTACTCTATAACAGTGTGACAGATGCATTATATCTACAATATAAATCTTCTAATATTTCTTATTTACTGTTTAAACACAGTCCCCTTTTTTAAAGGGGTTGTAAAGGTACAATTTTTTTCCCCTAAATAGCTTCCTTTAGGCCCCTTTCACATTGAAGCGGGAGCCGCGGTGGCGATATAGCGCCGCTAAAAATAGCGGCACTATACCGCCGGGATTGCCGCGGGAATCAGCCGCTAGCGGTGCGGTATTAATCCCCGCTAGCAAACGATAAAGGGTTAATAGCGCCCGCAATGCACCTCTGCAGAGGCGCATTGCGGGCGGTATTGCCGCAGTTTCCCAGTGTTTTAAATGGGAAGGAGCGGTGAAGGAGCAGTATATACATGCCGCTCCTCTCACCGCTCCAAAGATGCTGCTGACAGGAGATTATTTTCTCTCCCGCCAGCGCATCGCTTCAGTGTGAAAGCCCTCTGGCTTTCACATTGAGTCTGCAGTAAAGGAGTTTTTCAGGCGGTATAGCAGCGCTATTTTTAGCGCTGTACCGCCTGAAAAACTCCTCAGTGTGAAAGGGGTCTTACCTTAGTGCAGTCCTCCTTCACTTACCTCATCCTCCCATTTTGCTTTTAAATGTCCTTATTTCTTCTGAGAAATCCTCACTTCCTGTTCTTCTGTCTGTAACTCCACACAGTAATGCAAGGCTTTCTCCCTGGTGTGGAGTGTCGTGCTCACCCCCCCCCCTTGGACTACAGGAGAGTCAGGACGCTCTCTACGTTGCAGATAGAGAAAGGAGCTGTGTGATAGTGGGCCCATCTGCACTCTCATATTACAAGTAATGTGGGCACTATTGTTTTTTTTTAATCATACTGTTTTTTTCACAGCTGCTTTTAATAATTGTATGAATTTAATTTGTTCCTACATGGGGTGTAAATGTAAAATCAAGGTCAGATGGACCCAAAAACATTTTTTTTTTTAATCTATTTTTTTATTTTAGTCACCTACTTATTTAGTGCACATTCAGACTGATTCGTGAACTTGGTTTATTGATTCTAGTAAAGTGTATTGTCAAACCTATGCCTGAGAGAATGCTTGAGAGAATCTTGGGAGCTCTGAAACATTCTAATATGGAAATATTGACTTTAACCAAGGTGCCAGAGCTTTAGTCCACTTCTTCCTGTCTCCTAATGCACATTAATGGTCACTAAGCTAAAGCTAGCTTGTAGTATTAATATTCAGGATGGACCCTGAGAAATCAGTTTTCCCCAAGGCTTTCTGCCTAGGAAAGGGATGTAGATAACTGTAATATCCTCTCAGGCCTGTTGCCTGAGGAGGATGACCATGTACCTGGATAGAGACAAGAGTTTGAAGCACCATGTCAGCCTAATTTGGGTACCTGAAATGCTTGGTGAAGCTCAGTGTGTCTGGAGTGTGGTAGCTGAACCAACCAGTGTTTTACAGTCAAGAGCTGATTTCACAGAATGCAGGGTTGGGTTGAAGGTCCTCATTCTGTGAAGACTGTGGCCCGGATTCAGATAGATTTGTCTATTTATCTGCGGGCGTAACGTAACTCAGATACGTTACGCCGCCATAACTTTGGGCGCAAGTTCCGTATGCAGAAAGAACTTGCGCCCTTAGTTACGGCGGCGTAACGTATGTGTGGCGGCGTAAGCCCGCCTAATTCAAATGGGGATGTTGTGGGCAAGTTTTATTTAAATTTCACTTGACCCCGCGTATCTTACGTTTTTTGTGAACGGCGCATGCGCCGTTCGTGAAAGAATCCCGGTGCCGCAAAGCCTCATTGGTTTCGACGTGAATGTAACTTATGCAAAGCCCTATTCTCGAACGACTTACGCAAACGACGTCAAATTTTCAAAACTCGGCGCGGGAACGACGTCCATACTTAACATTAGGTACGCCTCATATGGCAGGGGTAACTTTACACCGTAAACGACGTAAAAAAATGCGCCGGCGGGACGTACGTTTCTGAATCGGCGTAAATACCTAATTAGCATATTCCTTGCGTAACTATACTGAAGCGCCACCTAGCGGCCAGTGTAAATATGCAGCCTAAGATACGACGGTGTAAGACACTTACGCCGGTCGGATCTTAGGGAAATCTATGCGTAACTGATTCTCTGAATCAGGCGCATAGATACGACGGCCCGCACTCAGAGATGCGACGGCGTATCTGGAGATACGCCGTCGTATCTCATATCTGAATCCGGCCCTGTAAGTACTTTTTGGTCATCATGTGGAGTCTACCAAGTCCATGGGTGTCCTGTGCCCTAGCCTCTCTCTTTGAGGAGTGTTGAGTTAGAGTCAAGACTCTCCTTGTTTGCTCTTAGAAGTGACAGGCGCCCATTTGTTCACATTACTCCACTATTGCCCAGGACTAGATCTTGCAGTGAGATGCTAGCCCACCCTGCCTCTGAAATACTTAATATGCTTTGGGGGTCAGGGGTGTGCTCTACACAAGCACTGAACTTACAGACCTATCTTTCAACAGACAATAATTTGACAGATATAAATAGGTCTATAGATGCACCCCGTAATTCCGTATTATTATAAACTTGATTAGTTAGTTTAAGTTTGTAATATGATTCCACTAATAAAATGTGACTAAAAGTTCTGCAACTTAGTAAGCAGATCTCCATGTGGCCTTCGGATCCTGTATCAAAACAGGCTGTAATCTCTGTCAAGGTCACAAAATTAGTAAGTAAATTGGCAGAGGAAAAGTCACACATAATCATGACGTGCTTGAAAGTTTTCCCAGCCAGGATATTTATCTGTTTCAGAAACAAAGAATGGGTATTGTCTGACTTATAAATAACACAATATCCTATTAAATATTAATAATACGTTTGCTATTGTACCCTTGACTGATATTTCTTTAGGCACTACTGAGCTTCTCATTTTATTAAACACAGAAAATGGCCAAGTTTATTTAATAAGTAATATGCAACTTTTAAAGCCTGGAACAACATTTGTCAGGGTTGTTAGAGAAAACTGAATATTATGTATCCACGTAATACTATTTCTAGTGCGATGACAGTACTCACTGACAAAATAAACAGGGTTCCAGCAACAATATGTCGCCCAATCAAGTCATAAAACAGAGGTTTCGATCAGAGGCTTCCTATAGATTTTATTTTTTTAAATAGGTAGCATTCTGCCTAATGCCCCGTACACACGATCGGAACTTCTGATGGAAAAAGTCAGACAGACTTTTTCTATCAGAAATTCCAACCGTGTGTATGCCCCATCGGACTTTTTTCATCGGAAATTCAGAGGAATTCCGTTAGAGTTTAAATAGAGAACATGTTCTCCTTTACTCCGATGGAATTCCGTCGGAATTCCAACGTGATTTTGGCAGGTCAAAAGTCCGACCGTTTGTACGGGGCATTAGACCAGTTCACAAATGCAAGAACAATGGGCCAGATTCACGTAGAATCGCGGCGGCGTAATGTATCGTAGATACGTTACACCTCCGCAAGTTTTCATCGCAAGTGCCTGATTCACAAAGCACTTGCGATTAAAACTACGCCGGCGGCCTCGGGCGCAAGGCGGGCCAATTCAAATGGGCGTGTGCCATTTAAATTAGGCGCGCTCCCGCGCCGGACCTACCGCGCATGCTCCGTTTTGCAATTCCCGTCGTGCTTTGCGCGCCGTGACATCATTTTTTCGAACGGCGACGCGCGTAGCGTACTTCCGTATTCCCGGACGTGTTACGCAAACAACGTTAAATTTAAAATTTCGACGCGGGAACGACGGCCATACTTTATACAGCAATACGATTGCTGTCTAAAGTTAGGGCACCCAAAACTACGACTAAATTTGCGACGGGAAACTAGACTAGCGGCGACTTAGCGAACGCGAAAATCCGTTGTGGATCGCCGTAACTCCTAATTTGCATACCCGACGCTGGTTTACGACGCGAACTCCCCCCAGTGGCGGCCGCGGTACTGCATCCTAAGATCCGACAGTGTAAAACAATTACACCTGTCGGATCTTATGGATATCTATGCGTAACTGATTCTATGAATCAGTCGCATAGATAGAAACAGAGATACGACGGCGTATCAGGAGATACGCCGTCGTATCCCATTTGTGAATCTGGCCCTAAATCTACAACATGCATGAACAAGATGTGTTTCCTAATAAGAGAGGCCCGTTGTGCCTTTTCAATAAACCTGGTGCACATTGTAGGTAAGAGCTGGAAGAGCTCGCTGTACTAACCGTGTAATTTTGGTACAGTGATCTCCCCGTTGAGCTATTGTGTTCTGACAGGGGGACCGCAGCCATTGGCTGAGAGCGCTGATCAGATGCCAATTGGCTGCTAGTTTTCCAGCAAGCTCGTTGGACAGAAGACATCCATGAGATCGTCTTCTGTCAAACAAGGACCTGTATACATGGACCAAATGTCAGCTGGTATCTACTGTACAGGCTTATTTCGGATGATATTCAGCTAATATTGTCTCTTACAACTGATGGAAGAGGGGAACTCATCCTCCAAGTTAAGCCCCATACATACGGGCCAAATATCAGCTTAAATCAGCCGGTACAGCAGATACCAGCCAACATTCGACCCCTGTGGGTCCTTGTTTGATAGAAGGTGATCGCATGGACAGCTTCTGTCGAATGAGCCTGCCGGAAAACCAGCAGTTGAAGAAAAAGCATTCTTAACAGCTCTTGTTCCAATCCTTCTCCCAATTATGGGAGAAGGAATGGGAAGTAATGTAAACATCCATATTCAATCATGCATCATTCCCTCTACCTAGCTTTATACCATCCCATCCATTCTCTCTTATCACCATATCCTTCCTTTCCTTAATCTCCATGTTTATACTCCTTCTCCTTCTCCCCGCCAACAAGTTAGAGGGGGAGAGGAGTGAGGGAGAGTGAGAGAATAGCTGAGAAGAGAGACGTGACAGGAAAATCTTCAACTTCTTCCACCCAGAATTTCTTTTTGTTTTTTTCTTTCGTTTTTTTCCCTGAACATCATATTGTTAGTACAGCAACCTCTTCCAAAGGGCCTCAGGTGTTTGTTTTGTTTTTTTGTTCAGCGCAGCAGTGCTGTGTGTACCAGGATCGAGTCTACTTAGTCTATAACCAAATATACTACTGTTCAGACACTTTCACAGCACAAGCTATGCACGGCACAGTAGTAAATTAGGTATCGATATGCTTGTATTAGGCTGGCCATACATGGGTCAGTTTTTTTTGCTCAGCTAGCAGGTTTAATGAAAAAAACTGACCCGATTCCCCCAGCCACACACTCGATGTGGGTGTGAGAATTCTCCCCATGTGTCATTGTATTCTGAGAGCGAGACTCCCCCTTCTCATGATACAGTGATCAGCGCTGCAGCTGACTGGCTGCAAGTGCTGATCGATTGGAATTTGGACCATTCATAAGAAGTCAATTGATTGTTCCTATTCATGGGAATTTGATCTATCAGCGTTGGATCAAAATTCAGCTGGTTTCTGCTAAACCGACCAAAACTCCATACTGTTATGGCCAGCTTAACCCTTGCACTCACCACCATCTGGCTGTAAGTGACAAATAGGTAATATTCATATACAGTATATTACATTTACCTGCCTGAAAAGAAATAAAAAGTAATTTACAAATATTATTTGTATAGTCCTGAATATCGCAAGGTATTTAGAACTTGCATCCACAAAGAATGAATATCTCGCGCAAAATTGCACAAACGGGAAAATGTGCTTAAATATGCGCAAATACATACAAAAAAAGTAGATGCTCAAACAGGAGTATCATGTGCAAGAGGCCTAAAGGAGATAAAGTAGAACATGTAAAGGGGCCTTAAAGGGGTTGTAAAAGCTCATGTTTTTTCACCTTAATGCATCTCGCAAGGTAACCCCCTCGGTAGAGCGCTTCTCCTAGGGGGTTATCTAATGCAGGGAGGAGCTGCGATAGCCGCCGAGGGACCACAAAAGAGGATGTTCCTAGGCCACTCTTCAAAACGAGCTGCACAGTGGAGGTATGACATGTTTGTTATTTAAAAAGAAAAAAAAACAAAGCTTTAGTATGACTTTAATCCCCGCCTGCTGCCTGAAAAGGAGAATACAAAATATCAATGTAGCACCCTTCCAGAATAGTACAGGCTGTTAGGTAAATTTAGTTAGCTTCACTGTAATCAATGGAGCAAGGGTTGATTGTTAAGCCTACTCGGTATCTCACAGGCTGCTGCTCTGATAGCTTCCCGTTGTATTCTAGAGAATTCCAGAATTATAGCGGGAGGAGTAACAGACTAAGCAGCCTCAATATTTCCATAAATAGCCAACTCCAGCCAATCCATCAATGGGTGTGCCCAGAAGGTGGTAGAGCTCATAAATAGTCAGGCAGGAGCAGCAGTGTTTTTGCGTCCAGTCCTGCTGGAGGAGATCCGTGTGCAGGGGCTCTGCCCAATGGGCAAGATTTCTGAGGGTGCAATCTAGAAGACAAAGAGGTCCCAGCAAAGGCTTCAGCTGGGGGGGCCTATTTGCAAAAGCGCAGTCATGGAATTCGTTTGGGTCTGGAGAAGCTCACTGGAGGGTGCTAGGAGGATATTGGTGGAAAATTGTCTAGCTGTCCTATGGTGAAGTGAGTTCGTGTCTCCCTCACTGGAGAATGTCCAGTGGATATTGGAAAGGGGGCAACCGATGATCCTGTGGCCGTGTGAGTAACTGACCCCAGGGCTGGCAGTTAGTGACTGTGTGTAGCTTTATTCTGGTCCATTGGGACAAGTCCCAGTGTCCTGCCAGCACTAGATAATCTGTGGGACATTATTTTTTTATAGCTCAGCAAGTTAAAGGAGAGTCCTCAAAGTGTTCAGTTCTGGGGTATCCTATGCTCCCTAACTCCATCCAAGTTTTTTGTTCCAATAAAACCCTAAAAAAAGACAACCCTAGACTTCTTTGAGCCAGTGAAAAAGTAAAAAAAATGCTATGCACATGGCTGCTTGTGTCCTAACTGGGGGGAAAGGGATAAGTTCACCAGCGGCTCTTTTGCGGGGTTGCGCTACATCAAAATGCAATATTTTATGTCGACCTGAAAAAAATCGGAACTCTAGGAAATATGATTTTTTGGGAACAGCACAAGTGAAAAAAAAGGTGCCTCGAATGATGAGTAACCCATGCTTGGATTGGTTGCTGTGAACTGCACAAATCTTGTGTTGATTGATGCCAGATAATACACAAAGCATGCTTCTATCGGTGCTGCGACTGAGAGTGCTGGCTCTCAAGCAATATGGAGACCATGTCCTGGAGCTGCCCACTCCCCCTCCATTGGTATCGTTTTTACTGAATACAAGGGATCCTGTGAATGAACGAAAGGAGATCCCATTGTTTACCTGCCCCTCCTCTTCCCTTTGCAATTCACAGATAGTGAAAAGAATACACAGCTTTTTGTGAATAGATAATGGGAAAAGAGGGGGCAGTCACACAAGCAATTCAGAACTCTCAGTCCAAAAAAGCACTGCATGTACCATGTAGCATTCTACATCACTGAAGATAAAAAAAAAAAAATATGTCAGTCATCCAAGCAGAGAATACTCATCATTGGAGGTAACTCATTTCACTTGTGCTGTTCCCTAAAAAATATTTTTTGTTTTACTTTGCTTTAAGTTTTGCAAATGGATTTTATTTTTAGAATTTTTATTTTTTAGTCATAATGAAGAAAAATTGAGGAGTACAATTTATACAAAACTACTGTACATCCCCTTTAAGCTCTAATTGCTAGCAGCTTATATTTCCCAGTACTGGGAAAGTAATGAGCACTGCGGCAGGATGGCAGCTCTGTCTCTCCGGTAGCTCGCAGTACGCTGTCATTGCTATAGCAACAAACACAAAGCAGCTTTACATTGTCATTCAAATATGTAACATCTTCTCCGTGTCAGGAATATTGCATAACCTCCCAAATGAGGAAGAGTACTTCCCTATGGGTAACAAAATATATACTCTGCAGTGTCAAAACACGCATCCGTTCTGTAATAAGTCTTCATAATCTGCATAGCACCAGTGTCAATTATAAAGAGACATTTATCATATAACATTAATTAGGACTCCTTATACACTGTCCTCCCTGGCAGAAAGCAAAATGTTACATTAAAATGGTACTGAAAGCCTACATTTAGATACTTTTTTATAACTGGAACATTTCTTTCACCCAAAAATATGTGATGTATATTCTAAAAAAAACATATTGCATGGGTAGTAAAGCCAAATACAGGGGTAGTAAAGCCAATTGCAGGGGTAGTAAAGCCAAATACAGGGGTAGTAAAGCCAAATGCAGGGGTAGTAAAGCCAATTACAGGGGTAGTAAAGCCAAATGCAGGGATAGGAAAGCCAATTACAGGGGTAGTAAAGCCAAATGCAGGGGTAGTAAAGCCAAACACAGGGGTACTAAAGCCAAATACAGGGGTAGTAAAGCCAAATGCAGGGGTAGTAAAGCCAAACACAGGGGTAGTAAAGCCAAATACAGGGGTAGTAAAGCCAAATGCAGGGGTAGTAAAGCCAAATGCAGGGGTAGTAAAGCCAAATACAGGGGTAGTAAAGCCAAATGCAGGGGTAGTAAAGCCAAATGCAGGGGTAGTAAAGCAAAATACCGCAACATGTTAGTTTAGACATTGCCAAGATTGTATTTCTTCGTTATTTGGGTGATTTCCCTTCTCTTTCTTTATGGTCAGAAACAGACTAAGCAAAATTTCTCCAAAAGGGAAACAGGCAACAGTTAAAGCAGCCCTTTTTGTCAGCATCAAGGATCCCTTTAAGTGCCACTAAACTTTGCTGTTAAAAAAATAAAATAATCAACTATGTGTTTTTAACTCCAAAAAAGCATTTTCATTCCAAAAAAAAAAAAAGTTTACTGCTCTCAGCTTCTTTGAAATGTCAATTCTTTTTTTGATGGGATTTTATTTCCTGCCAGAGGGTGGTTATGTTTGTTCTCCATGACCCCACTGTATGTAGGAATGTAGCTACCCTCTCTTGCTCACTCCTGAGATGGACTGGAGAATATGGACTATGGGATTTGCAATGTGCATAGAGCAGTGTACATGACTGAGACTAATGTGCATTGCTTTTTCCAAACATTATCTTACCAAAATACATTATAGGACCATTAAAGAGGACCTCCGTCTGACCCACCCATTTTCTTCTTATGACCCCGCTTACCTGAAAGTGGTATCTACACATTTCAGATACTCACCCATCCAGTGGATCCAGTGTTGTCCCACTGAGATCCTCTCATGCCCGGTCACAGCTCCGTCCTGCGCCGCCATGTTCTCTTTGACATCATCCCGTCGGCTCTCCGGGTTCAGCTGGCGGCCTCTTGATGACACGCCAACAAGCCCGCCCCCTCCTCCTTTCCTTCAATTAAAGGCCAAGCCTCCTGAGATATGTGACATGTATATCCCAGAAGACACAGCGGGCAGGATGCGCATCAATCGCCTAAGGCAAATCAAGGGCATGGAGAGGTGGGCGCGGACCAGGCCCACCCCCTCCTCCTTTCCTTCAATTAAAGGCTAAGCCTCCTGAGATGGGTGACGTGCATATCCCAGGAGACACAGCGGGCAGGATGCGCATCAAGCGCCTAAGGCAAATCAAGGGTATGGAGAGGCGGGCGCGGACCAGGCCTGCCCCCTCCTCCTTTCCTTCAATTAAAGGTTATGCCTCCTGAGATATGTGACGTGCATATCCCAGGAGACACAGCGGGCAGGATGCGCATCAAGCGCCTAAGGCAAATCAAGGACATGGGGAGGCGGGCCCGGACGTTTTTTTTTTACTTCTGCAGGATAGGAGGAAGGGTAAAATAGAAGGAACACGAGGAAGAGGGTGAAGGTCCGCTTTTAGTAGTAAAAATTTACATATTTTTATGGAGCAGAAGGATATACTTTGGTCACTACAGTTCACAGTGCATTAGTGTGGACAGAAATTTGCTATATAAGAACAAATACAAATAAAAAAGACGTAGCATATATGACACCCAGGTCGGTTCTATAGGATAAAATTACTTTCAGCAATAATATTGAAATTAAACAAATGATAATACTAAGCAGAAATGAAACAAAGACAGTGACTGACAGTCACTGCGCTCTGCTAAGACCGGGCTCGAGAACTGAGCGATTAACTTTTACGTGATCTCTCTGTGCTTAGAGCTGGCGAGGGACAGCTGCAGCCCCAGTCTGAGGTATGGAGGTACGTATGTACCGTAAGTTTTTTTTTTTACTATGCCCACACTTCTCTTTTAAACTAGTGTATGCAGGGAGCAACTGTCACATTTCTGGATCTGTGTATCTATATACTGTATACAGTGCTTTGAAAAAGTATTTATACCCCTTAAAAATGTTCCACATTTTGTCATGTTACAACCAAACATGTACCGTATTTTCCGGCGTATAAGACGACTGGGCGTATAAGACGACCCCCTAATTTTCCAGGAAAAATGTTGGTTTTGGGATATACTCACTGTATAATACTACCCCCTTCCTACTAGTCTTTCTGGAAGCTGAGGGGTAGCCAGAACCGCTGACAGAACAGGCTTTTTTCAAATCTCTCTCTGTGCCATCACTTGCCCCCTCACTGTGCCATCACTTGCCCCCTCACTGTGCCATCACTTGCCCCCTCACTTGCCCCCTCACTGTGCCATCACTTGCCCCCTCTCTGTGCCATCACTTGCCCCCTCTCTGTGCCATCACTTGCCCCCTCTCTGTTCCATCACTTGCCCCCACTGTGCCTGAGCTTGCCCCCACTGTGCCTGAACTTGCCCCCCAGTGCCATCACCCACTTTTTTTTCAGGCGTTGCGGTGACAGTCTCCGTGCGGCGCGCGTCAATGATTTAAAAGACGCGCCTTCTCCTCAGACTGTCCTGTGTTAGGCGGAACACAAATCTTCCCAGCAGCGACTCTGTTCTGTGTTCCGCCAATCACAGACGTCTTCTCATCTCGTCCGAGGATGAGAAGGCATCTGTGATAGGAGGAACAAAGAACAGAGGCGCTGCTGGGAAGATTTTTGTTCCACCTATCACAGAACACGCTGAGAAGAAGGAGCGTCTTTTAAATCATTGACGCTGGCAGCATCCGGAGACTGTCCCCGCACCGCACCGCCCTGTCAGGAAAAAAGTGAGTGATGGCAGAGACCGTACCCGGCGTATAAAACGACCCCCGACTTTGGATGCATTTTTTTGCATCCAGAAAGTCGTCTTATACGCCGGAAAATACGGTACATGTATTGTATTGGGATTTTATGTGATAGACCAACACAAAGTGGCACATAATTGTGAAGTGGAAAGAAAATGATAAATGTTTTTTTTGTATTTTTTACAAATAAATATGTGAAAAGTGTGGCGTGCATTTGTATTCAGCCCCCCTGAGTCAATACTTTGTAGAACCACCTTTCGCTGCAATTACAGCAGCAAATGTTTTTGGGGATGTCTCTACCAGCTTTGCACATCTAGAGAGTGACATTTTTGCCCTTTCTTCTTAGCAAAATATCTTAAACTCTGTCAGATTGGATGGAGAGCATCTGTAAACAGCAATTTTCAAGTCTTGCCACAGATTCTTAATTGGATTTAGGTCTGGACTTTAACTGGGCCAGTCTAATGCTGGCCATACACTATACGAAAATTCGGCCGAAAATCGGTCGTTCAGACAGGTCTTTTGTTTTTCGAACAGTTAAATGGGCACAAAATCGATAATCGTTATGACGTTTTTGAGCTGAAAAAACAAAGGACACATTTGGAAATGTTCTGCCGAACGAACGATAAATCGGAAGGTTAATTAGTTTCCCGTCCGAAACTTTCTGCACTAGGTATATGTTAAAAAAACGAACCAATTTTTTTTTATTTATGTCCACCAAACGATTTATCGGTCATTACATGATGGCACTATCGTTTGCGCTCACGACCGAACGTTCGTTTTTCGAAAGTTCGTTCAGACGATTTTTCGTGGAGTGTATGGCCAGCATTACACATGAATATGCTTTGATCTAAACCACTCCAAGGTAGCACTGGCTGTATGTTTGAGGTTGTTGTCCTGCTGAAAGGTGAACCTCTTCCCCAGTCTTAAATCTTTTGAAGACTCTAATGCTGCGTACACACGACCGTTTTTTGGGATGTAAAAAATTTCATTTTTTTTCATGTCATTAAAAACGATCGTGTGTGGGCTCCAGAGCATTTTTCACAGCGTAAAAAATGGGCATTAAAAATTTAGAACATGCTCTAAATTTTAACGTTGTTTTTAACGTTGTCGTTTTTAACATCGTAAAAAATGGTCATGTGTGGGCTTTAACGACGTGAAAAAAACGTGCATGCTCAGAAGCAAGTTATGAGACGGGAGCGCTCGTTCTGGTAAAACTAGCATTCGTAATGAAGATAGCACATTCATCACGCTGTAACAGACTGAAAAGCGTGAATCGTCTCACCAAAGTTTTACTAACACAAAATCAGCAAAAGCAGCCACAAGGGTGGCGCCATCCGAATGGTACTTCCCCTTTACAGTCCTGTCGTACGTGTTGTACGTCACCGCGCTTTGCTAGAGCATTTTTTTTCATGATCGTGTGTAAGCAAGGCCGGCTTAACAATAATCGGGGTGGAAAAAAACGTTGTTTTTTCTAGACCATTAAAAACGGTTGTGTGTACACGGCATAACAGGTTTTCTTCTAAGATTGCCCTGTATTTGGCTCCATCCATCTTCCCATCAATTCTGACCAGTTTTCCTGTCACTGCTGAAGAAAAGCATCCCCACAACATGATGATGCCACCATCATGTTTCACAGTGTGGATGGTGTGTTCAGGGTGATGTGTAGTGTTAGTTTTCCGCCACACATAGCGTTTTGCTTTTAGGCCAAAAAGTAAAATTTTGGTCTTATCTGACCTTGTGTCCCCCACTTAGCTTCTCGCAAACTGCAAGCGGAACTTCGAATGGCTTTCTTTCAACAATGGCTTTCTTCTTGCCATTCTTTCACGAAAGACAGATTTGTGGAGTGCTCGACTAATAGTTATCCTGTGGACAGATTCTTCCACCTGAGCTGTGGATCTCTGCAGCTCCTCCAGAATACCATGGGCCTTTTGGCTACTTCCCTGATTAATGCTCTCCTTGCCCAGCCTGTCAGTTTAGGTGGACGGCCATGTCTTGGTAGGTTTGCAGTTGTGCCATACTCTTTCCATGATGAATTGAACAGTGCTCTGAGAGATGTTCAAAGCTTGGGATATTTTGTTATAACCTAACCCTGCTTTAAACCTCTACACAACTTTATCCCTGATCTGTCTGATGTGTCCTTTCCCCCATCATGATGCTGTTTGTTCACTAAGGTTCTCCAACAAACCTCTGAGGGCTGTTCATAGAACAGCCGTATTTATACTCAGAATAAATGACATACAGGTGGACTCTATTTAGTAATTAGGTGACTTCTGAAGGAAATTGGTTCCACTAGATTTTAGTTAGGGGTATCAGAGTAAAGGGGGCTGAATACAAATGCACGCCACACTTTTTCGATATTTATATGTAAAAAATTTGGAAAACCATTTATTATTTTCCTTCCACTATAAAATTACATTTACGTTTTTGGTTGTAACATGACAAATTGTGGAAAATTTCAAGGAATATGAATGACTTTTTCAAGGCACTGTTTATCAGTGATTATGGATTACTGTAGGTTGCAAGGTTATTTGTATCTTGTTAAGATAGCTAATCAGTATATATAGTATGTGATTATGTAGAGCTGCGGTCCCCAACCTTTTTTGCAGCAGCAATCGGTTTCGTGAAAGAAAAATTTTCCACAGAGCGGGGGGAGGAGAGTTTGATTTGGTGTTATGGTGTCAGGATGATTGAAGCACATTATTTATATTTTTAAATTGTAAAATGTATGCAACCTGACAGAACACCTTTGGGATAAATTAAAGCGGAGACTGCAAGCCAGACATTCTCATCCAACATCAGTGCCTGACCTCACAAATACGCTTCAGGAACAATGGTCAAACATTCCCATAGACACACAAACCTTGTGGAGAGCCTTCCCAGAAGAGTTAACTGCAAAGGGGGGTAATATAGTGTAGTTTAACTCACCATAATGCAGCTTGTCACTTGCCACTGTAGCCTGCCAGCAGATGCAGCTTGTCACTGTAGTCTGCCACTAAAGCCACCAGAAGCAGCTTGTCAGCCCCCAGGTGCAGCTTGTCATTGTAGTCTGCCACTGCAACCACCAGAAGCAGTGTCAGGTCACCTGTGGCCAGATGACAGATGCACCCCGTTGGAGTCAGGAGTGCACCACAAGGTAGTGAACGCTATGGCAGACTGTTGCAGATGGAACACAGAGTGGATATGGCAGGTCCACTGGAGCACAAACAGGGATCCCACAGGAAGCTTGAGCCCAAGATTCCCAAGGGCGCGGAATCTAAGATCCAGCTGGTAATCACCAGAGCCTCTAGTGGTGAGGATGGCCTTATCTGCAACTGAATCCAGGTCGCGGCCCCCAGAGTCCCCCAGCTCACGCTCCACAGGGCATAGAGGAGAGAGGGGAAGCAGCCACTCAGGATACAAGAGATAGTGAGGGGTAAGCCAAGGTCAGGGCGAAAAGCAGACAAGGATAAACGAAGGACAGGCCAAAGGTCAGGGGTCACAAGCAAACAGGAATAGTCAGGGGGCAAGCCAAGATCGGTACACAAAGATAAACATAGTACATGGCAAGCAGGAACCAAAACACATAATGCTTAACAAACAACATTAAACAGCACGGCTGGCTTGCAGTGCACAGGTTAATATAGTGTTCCCTGATAGGGCCTGGGGTGGAGCCTTGCTAAAGGAGAGATTATTTAAGCAGCCAGGTGAGAATGACTGACCTCTAAGGTGAACACATGGAGGAGGTAAGCTGACAGACAAACATTACTGCATATCCATGACAAGCAGCTTGTCAGTCCACAGATGCAGCTTGTCAGTCCTCAGATGTAGCTTGTCAGTCCCCAGATGCAGCTATCTTCTCAGCACTGGGAGCAGTAAAAAGAAAATAGGCATAATCGCTGTTGACACAGGGTTTCCTACTATGAAAATCTGGAGGCAGACCCTACAACGGTAATGCGGATGGTGATGTCAGCAAGCTGAGTCTGAGTCCGCGTACACACGATCGGTCATAACCGATGAAAACGGACTTAAGGACTGTTTCATCGGTTAACCGATGAAGCTGACTGATGGTCTGATGTGCCTACACACCATCGGTCAAAAAAACGATCGTGTCAGAACGCGGTGACGTAAAACACACGACGTGCTGAAAAAAACGAAGTTCAATGCTTCCAAGCATGCGTCGACTTGATTCTGAGCATGTGCGGCCTTTTGACCCATGCTTTTGCATACTAACGATCGGTTTTGACCCATCGGTAAGGTGTCCATCGGTCAAATTTTAAAGCAAGTTCTCTTTTTTGACCGAAGGATAACTGACCGATGGGGCCCACACACGATCAGTTTGGACCGATGAAACGGTCCTTCAGTCCGTTTTCATCGGTTTTGACTGATCGTGTGTACGCGGCCTGAGTCTTCAATGCAGCCCATGCAGTCCAGCCTCAAACAGGCCAAGGACACGGGCCCGGGGGTTGATGTACCTCTGCTTTAGTGTACAGGAAAATGTGTCAGTTTAATGGCATGTTCAAACAAACAACAAAAGTATGATGTCAGTTGTCATCTAACAAACACACCAACTATGAGGAACAAATTCTAGTAAAAATTAAATAGGACTATGTAGCCAATATCAATTTAGAAATGTTACACTGCAGTTCTCTAGGTTCCTTAAAAACCCCCTGGAAGCCCTTAATCTTTTGCACTCCTGTCTAGAGTCAGTGGTGGCCCGTCCATTAGGGGCGCAGTGGCACTGTCCCACCTATCCATGCGTCCGGTGCAGGTGATAAGAGCCAGAGGCTCTAATAGGCTTCAAAAAAGGGTGGGCTCGGGGAGCAGAACACTGCGCCCTGAGCCCAACCAGTTGTGTGGCAATAGCGAATGAATATTCGCTATTGTCACATTGATTCTCCTCCCAGCCAATCAGGAAGCGGGTATTGAGACCCGTTTCCTGATTGGTCGAAAGGAGAAGTGATCCTATTGGCCATGGAGGAGGGAGGAGGAGCAGTGCCTGACCAACCGGGGAAGGGGGTGGTGCGATCGACCGACCGACATTGCCACCCCCCCCCCCCAAAAAAAAAAATTCACCAGCCACCACTGATTAGAGTTTCATAGGAAGTCAGAGCCAGGCTTTGCACCTTTTGTTTTTCTGATTTGAAATTGGCTAGCCACTGTTATGGGTAGCCTAACTAACCAATAGCCAGACATAGCATTAGCTTTGACCTCATAGCTGAAGTAAATATTTGCATTTCAGAGCATCTCCTTGTTCAGGGGTTCCAAGACTCTCCACAAAGAAGCTGAAGATACCTGCAAAGGAAGCTGCTAGTACACTTCAGTGCTGCTTTATTAAGGACCCACTTGGAGGTGCATTATTGTAGTGCTAGGGCAGGTGTGTTGTCATGTGGCAAGGTGTGCTTCCTTTGTACAATGATAGCGTTTTCAATGTGTTTTTGAATTTCAAAATTGGATAACGGATAGAGTTAACATCCATTGACTAAGGCTTGGTAATACCTATTGCCAGTGCATCAAAACACATGTTGTATGGGGAAGTTTGATAATGTTTAAGCGTTTTGCAATGCACGAGTTAAAACGCAATAGTTTAGACAGGCCCTAAAGGTCTGCTGACTACAGATTTATGCTAAGCTGTTATCCACTGTGGCACTGCACTATGGGTAATAGTGATACCTAATAACCACAACAGGTTCAGAGAGTCAGGAAACCAGTCATGTGTAAAATGGCACTTACAAAGTCTTAGTAATCTGCTTTAAAGGGAATGTATTGTTTTTCTGTATATATTTTTTTATTACGCTCAGGGCTAAAAACATGATTATAAAAATATGTAGTCAGGTAAAGAGTACAAATAGTGGGCATGAATGTTTCTTATCAAGCAATTATAGGCAACAGGTGGCATCTGATGTCAGAAAGGTATCTACAGTTCTTTACTCTTCTGCTGTAAAGAGGCTACAACGTGATCCCCTGTTTAGCTTTCAACCATGAAACTGAATGGCCCGGATTCACGTAGAGCGGCGCATCTTTATACCGGCGTAGCGCATCTCATATGCGCTACGTCAACGTAAATCAGTGAGGCAAGAACAGTATTCACAAAGCACTCGCTCCCAACATTGCGCCGGCGTAACATAAATTGCCCGGCGTAAGCCCGCCTAAATTCAAAGTAGGAAGGAAGTGGGCGTGATCCATTTAATTGAAGCTTGACCCCATGCAAATGATGGGCCGAACGAACGGCGCATGCGAGCGCATGCTCAGAATCACGTTGAATTTACTCCCTAAGATACGATGGCTCAAAGCCTACGACGTGAACGTAACCTACACTCAGCCCCATTCACGTACGACTTACGTAAACGACGTAAAATACGACGGCTGTTCCGACGTCCATACCTTTGCATGGGATGCGCCTCCTTATATGTGGAATAACTTTACGTCGGACGTACGCCTCGCGTAAACGGCGTAGATTACAGCGACGGGCGCAAGTATCGTTCGTGAATCGGCGTATCTAGGTAATTTACATATTCGACGCGTAAATCAATGGAAGCGCCCCTTGCGGCCAGCGTAAATAATCGCCCAAGATACGACGGCATAGGAAACTTACGTCGGTCAGAGGAAGCCAAATTTCAGGCGTATCTTACTTGCAGAATCAGGCACAGAGATACGACGGCGCATCCGTGCACTTCTGTGGCGTATCAGTAGATACGTCAGCGTAAGTCTTTCTGAATCCGGGCAAATGTGTCCACAGAGAGACACACTCTTTTCCTGTATCTAGCTTAGAAAGAATCTATTGAGTCTCAAATATAAAGAGACAGTTCAAAAGCAGGCAGGTACTGCTTGGCTGCCTTCCTGGTGTCAAGGAAGCACCCTGTATTAAATGTTTATTTCCAATGGGGTTTTCTTGTTCAATGGTTTTTATTGGGTCCCATCTTGACAGACAATTAAACATAAAAAAAAAAGGATGGACTGTGGGAGGCCCCCAGCAAGGTAGGGGTCAATGAGAGGGGGAGGAGTAGGGGATGAGTCAGACTGGGGAGGCTTCCGGGGTATTGATATTTCTAGAGCGTGTTTTAGGCTTGTCATAGATTCAGTAGACTACGATCAGTGTCTCAGAAGGAATGTTGTAACCCAAGGCTCTGAGATTTAGTGAAATTTGCGCATTGTGTTCTGTAAGCATGCTGTCAACTTTTTGCTTATCAAGGACCAATGTATTCTAGATTTCACTTCAGAGGAAGGAACGCTTGGTAATATCCAGGCTTTTGCTATAACTAGCTTATCAACTCTAAGATGTGATGGCTGCATTCGTTTTCTTGTTATGTAATCCCAAAAGGAAAGTGTTTGCTGTAACCAGGACTTTTTTCTCACAGAATAGGTACCAAAACTCCCCCTTTCCGAGTCACCCTTTTTCCCAACCCCCACCCACCTCCTACACCATTTCTTGGTTGCACACTCTACCCACCTCCCAGTACTGCCCTTTTACAGATCTCAGAACCACGTATCATTTTGTGGTGCTAAGTCATTTGTATGGAATTTGTATTGAATTTGTATGGAAAATGTGTATGGAATTTGGTAATGACAACAAGAAAAACACAAAAAGCAGTAAAACAGATCCCCTGCAGCCTTTAACAATAGATCCCCCTAACAACAATGGACATCCCGCAGCAAAATTTCCCCCCTAGCTACAATAGACTCCCAACAGCAACAACAGATCTCCCCACAGCCAACATCAGTAGACTCTCTATCAGCCAGCAACAATAGACTCCTCCCTCAACAGTAGATCTCTCCCAGCAACAACTGCCCCCCCAGCAATATAAGACTCAGCCCCAGCAACAGTAAGTCCCCCACCAGCAAGAATAGACCTCCTCTGCAACAATAGACCCCCGCTGCAAAAACAGGTCACCTCCAGCTAGAATAGATCCCCCAGCAGCCAGCATCAATAGACCCTGCAGCACACCCTAGCACCTCTTGCTATTACACAGTCAGTGCTGGAGGTGCCGAAACTGTGTTAATCTGTGTTTCAGATGAAAAAAAGTCCTGGCTGTAACTACTTACAAAGTGTGAGCTGGAGAATGGTTTCAATTGTTAGTCGAAATCGGTTAGACCCCATTTAAACACTGGGGTGCTTTTTAGGAGTTTTAGCTCTAAAAATATCACCTGTAAAGCAGGGCCGATCCTGGGCAGGAGGACGGGGTGCAGCGAACCCAGGCGCCACAGAGGTGGGGGCGCTGAAGTGCCAGAGGGCTCCTCTTCCACTTCCTCCTTCTCTTCTTGTCTGTGTCCAGAGGCAGCTCTCTCTGCCGGCAACTGACAGGAGCGGATCAGAGGAGGAGAGACTGTGCCGCCACCGCCGCTGTGTTTCCTGCCCAAGTCCATCCTCCATGTTGGAGACCGTAGCGGCATTCTCTGAGCATCTCCTGTAGTATGTCTGCAGTCTCTGACCATCTCCTGTAGTATGTCTGGAGTCTCTGACCATCTCCTGTTATTATATCTGCAGTCTCTGACCATCTCCTGTAATATGTCTGCAGTCTCTGACCATCTCCTGTATTATATCTGCAGTCTCTGACCATCTCCAGCAGTATGTCTGCAGTCTCTGACCATCTCCTGTATTATATCTGCAGTCTCTGACCATCTATTGTAGTATGTCTGCAGTCTCTGACCATCTCCTGTACTATGTCTGCAGTCTCTGACCATGTGGGGGTGCCAGAAATATTTCTGCACCCAGGCGTCTGTGACCCTAGGATCGGCCCTGCTGTAAAGCACCTCTCCAGCCACCCCAGTATGAGAGCCAGAGTGCTTTCACACTGGGGCGGTGCGTTTGCAGGATGGGAAAAAAAGTCCTGCAAGCAGCATCTTTGGGGCGGTTGCAGGAGTTGTGTATACATCGCTCCCAAAGCGTCCTGCCCATTGCAATGAATGGACAGCACTGCCCAAGTCCCTGCCTGCAAAGCGCTATGGCAGCGACACAACATGGACACGTTTAACCCTTTCTTCGGCCGCTAGCAGGGGATAAAAGTGCCCAGTGGTAAAGCGCCGATAAAATGCCGGCACCGCCCCAGTGTGAAAGTACCCTTAGTGCATCTAATATCCCCTCCCTAGACTGACTGATCATGATGTTGTCAAAATGTGTCCCCTGTGCTCCTTCATCCAGAGTGTAGGCATTCTGATGCAGGAGGTGTGTTACTGGCCAAATCACCAGGTAAAATCTAAAAAAAAAAGAAAACTAACTCCCCTAATGATTGGTTTTGGGCTTAATACTGCTTTTCCAAAAAACAAATGAATAACATAATAAAACCATTGTAGCTTCCCCTTACCAATTTACAAGCTTTACTGAATGTGGGTGTATGGCTCTGTCCTATTACTCACCCACGCTTGCTAGTCCTTTAAAACTGCCGTTTTACAGAGCCGATCTATTTGTGGCAGACCAGAAAATAATAAGTGAATAAACAATTGATGGAGCTGGAGCGGAGTTACAGCAGAGATGATGAAGTGTCTGTTACCTTTCATTTATTAGGTGGAATAAACAAGTTATAATAAACAGGCAATAATGAAGATCCGCAGAGGTAAGAAATAGAATTGCATGCAGATTCTACAGACAACCTGTCTGCTGCTGTTGAAAGGATTTACGGTTAAAATTCCTGTCTAGTACTAACAAATGAAATTTGGAATGGAACAATAAAATCTGCAAGTAAGATAACCTTTTCAGATCCCTACAGAGAAGAACACAGACCTCCTCAATCACTGATAGTTTGATTGCAGGCAGAATTGCCCACTTCTTCAATGGAAACAGAGAGCCTCTGTTCATTGCCCACCTACACTGAATAACAGTCATTTTGTTAAAGCCGCATAATAGCACAGGAAACAAGAGAAAAAACAACTCCATTGCATTGCAAATGCAAACGAGAGAGATGGCACTTCCAGTATTCCAGATCCTATTCATCTATCAGAAGGTCAGTCTAGTTCTGAAGATAAAGGATCACGACGATCAGGTTATACATGTGAAAGGGAAGTCCAGATGGCTAACCTTCCTTGGCGTGACCATTTATAAGGTATGAATAATGAGATACTCCAACCTGTGGCACTCCAGCTGTTTCAGAACTACAAGTCCCATCATGCCTCTGGGAGTAACTGCCAATTGTAACTGCCAACCCCAACATGCCTCTGGGAGTAATTGTAACTGCCAACCTTGCAATGCCTCATGGGAAATGTAGTTCCACAACAGCTGGAGCGCCACAAGTTTCTTACCCCTGCTCTACCATGTAGTGCCTGTACACGTTCTGTGCATTTGGCATACATTGGTGGCATCTATTTTGTAGAATGCTTCCAGTTAATTTTGATTAAAAAGCCAAATACAGTGGAACCTCCGTTTAAGAGTAACTTGGTTTAAGAGCGTTTTGATTTGCAAGCAACTTTTTTTTTAAAATTCTGACTCGGTTTGCGAGTGTTGACTCGCAAGACGAGCAGAATTCAAGCTAAATAGGCCTGCAGTACCTCATTTGGCCTGAGGCACGGGTCGCAGAAGCCGAGCATAGCCGAAAATAGGCCCGCATTACCTCATTTGGACTGAGGTACGACGGCGCAGGATGCCGACAAAAGCCGAACATTGGCCTGCAGTACCTCATTTGGCCTGAGGTACGGGGGCGAAGGAAACGAGCCAAAGTGTCCTCGGGCCTTTTTGTCCGTTTTTGGCGCTCTCTGGCGCCCCCAACCTCTGGCCGCATTCGGTATTGCATCGAAGTCAATGCAGGAAAAAATATTTTCGTTTCCATTGACTTCAATGGGAAAACTCGCTTTGATATGCGAGTACTTTGGACTACGAGCATACTCCTGGAGAGGACTATGCTCGTAATCCGAGGTTCAACTGTATATCATGTGGACGTGTATAAATGATAAATAATAATAAAAAAAATGATCAATGATAGATAAATAAATAATACATACATGATAAATAAATAATAATAAAAAAGATAAATATACAGAAAGGTAATTAAATACAGAACACATGATAAATAATGATAAATGATACATAAATGATAAAAAGAAATACATAATAAATCATTGATAATAGGGTTGTCCCGATACCGATACTAGTATCGGTACCGGGACCGATTCCGAGTTTTTTCGGCGGTAGTCAGACGCCGATACCCCGCCCCGATACACAAATAGAATACTTAACCCCCCCCGCGCCGCGCCGCCGCCGCCGCCGACCGCCGCCGAACGCCGCCACCGGAGCCGCAATTCGCCGCTGCGATCGGCCGCCGTTACGCCGCTGACTGTGTAATACGGGCGGGAACATTACAGCTTTGAATAGCTGTAATGATTTGCGCCACGCATAGACACTCCCCCTTGCTCGGGTGAACTGTCCAATCCCGAGCGAGGGGGAGTGTCTATACACGCAGCGTGGCGCCAATCAAAAGCTATTCAAAGCTGTAATGTTCCTGGCCGGCCGTAGTACACAGTCGGCGGTAGCAGGTAAGCGGGCCATGGCTGCATATGGGGGGAGACACACACGGCTGGATGGGGGGAGACACGGCTGCATATGGGGGGAGACACACACGGCTGGATGGGGGGAGACACACACGGCTGGATGGGGGGAGACACACACGGCTGGATGGGGGGAGACACACACGGCTGGATGGGGGGAGACACACACGGCTGGATGGGGGGAGACACACACGGCTGGATGGGGGGAGACACACACGGCTGGATGGGGGGAGACACACACGGCTGGATGGGGGGTGACACACACGGCTGGATGGGGGGAGACACACACGGCTGGATGGGGGGAGACACACACGGCTGGATGGGGGGAGACACACACGGCTGGATGGGGGGAGACACACACGGCTGGATGGGGGGAGACACACACGGCTGGATGGGGGGAGACACACACGGCTGGATGGGGGGTGACAAACACGGCTGGATGGGGGGAGACACGGCTGCATGGGGGGGTGACACACACGGCTGGATGGGGGGAGACACGGCTGCATGGGGGGTGACAATGGCTGCATGGGGGGTGACAATGGCTGCATGGGGGGATACATTGCTGGATGGGGGGTGACAATGGCTGGATGGGGGGATACATTGCTGCATGGGGGGTGACAATGGCTGCATGGGGGGTGACAATGGCTGCATGGGGGGTGACAATGGCTGCATGGGGGGTGACAATGGCTGCATGGGGGGTGACAATGGCTGCATGGGGGGTGACAATGGCTGCATGGGGGGAGACAATGGCTGGATGGGGGTATACATTGCTGGATGGGGGGTGACAATGGCTGGATGGGGGGATACATTGCTGCATGGGGGGAGACAATGGCTGGATGGGGGGATACATGGCTGCATGGGGGGAGACAATGGCTGGATGGGGGGGAGACAATGGCTGGATGGGGGGAGACAATGGCTGGATGGGGGGATACATGGCTGCATCTGTGGGGGGACATCGCTGCATTTGGGGACACATTTTAAAAAAAGTATGGGTATTCGGTATCGGCGACTACTTGAAAAAAAGTATCGGTACTCGTACTCAGTCCTAAAAAAGTGGTATCGGGACAACCCTAATTGATAATGATAAATTATAAATAAATGATGTGCCCAACTCCAGCTAAACATTTTTTTTTCTGTGTGGATAAAGTGAGGAAGGAATAGAACCTCTTTTAGATCAAAACTTTTTTTAGTTTTGGATAGAGTGGAGAAAACTTATAACCCCTGTCTGGTTTTATTGCTGTGTGTTTCCCCGTTGGGGAGATTTGCGCTCTCTATTTGTCCTGTTTTTTTTTATAAAGAAACCTAATAGAGGGCAAATCTTCCAACGACTGACAGTAGGTCTGGTGACCTGGGCCACAAGGAATTCCTTTATTTGCCGGTGTCTGGTCACATTCGGCTCCCCATCACAGATTGCTCTGGAAGTGATGTTCAGTCGCCGCCATCTTGCTACACCCCACACTCCTGCACAGTAGGGATAGCATGTGAAGGGGCAAGCGGACATCTTATTACACCCACCGGAGTTTTAGATTTCACAGTTATTTTCAACACAAAATGGAGCTTATATGCTTAAATACAGTATTTGGAAACCCGACGGACTGTTTACATGTTAAATGTGAAAATCAGAGGTGTTCTGTTACATTAGCAACCATGTAAGGTCAGCAGGTTTGCTGCTGCTTTTAAAATGTAACATCTAAACAGTCCGTCGGATTTCCAAATACTGTATTTAAGCATATAAGCTCTGTTAAAAAGAACTGTGAAATCTAAAACTCCAGTGGGTGTAATAAGATGTCCACTTGCCTCCTTTACACTCTATCATTACTGTCCAGGAGTGTGGGGTGTAGCAAGATGGCGGTGACGGAACGTCACTTCCGGAGCAATCTGTGATGGGGAGCCGAATGTGACAAGACACCAGCATTTCATTTCACTTCCTGTTTGGCTATGAGACAAGATGTGAAAGTAAATCCCCCCAATGGGACACAAATTACAAAAAAATATATTATAGGCGTTGTAACCTTCCCTTACTCTATCCAAAATATTTAAAAAAAGTTTTGCCTATAGTTCTACATTAGAGCCAAAGGGGGCTGCTCACATGCTGTGATCACCACGCTTTGTGTTGAGGCCCTCACAAATTTAAAGTGAGTGTAAAGTCTCATTTTTTTTTTAATAGAAATAATAAATATGTTATACTTACCTGCTCTGTTGCAGTGGATTTGCACAAATCAGCCCAGATCCTCCTCTTTTCGGGTCCTTCTTCAGCTCTCCTGACCCCCAAGCAGCTTACTATGTGGGGCACCCGAGCCGAGTCACAGCTCCCTGTGTCTATTTAGACACAGAGCTGCAGCCTGGCCCCACCCCCTCTCTCTCCTGACTGGCTGACTGACTTTGATTGACAGTAGTGGGAGCCAATGGCGCCACTGCTGTGTCTCAACCAATCAGGACGGAGAGTCTCGGATGACGAGACACTCGTGGACATCGCTGGACAGAGATGGGGCTGCGGTAAGTATTAGGGGGGCTGCTGCACACAGAAGGATTTTTATCTTAATGCATAAAGATAAAAAACCTTCTGACTTTACAACTCTTTTAAACTATTTCTAAAGGCAATAGTGTTTTTTAATTTGTAATAATAAACATGTTATACTTACCTGCTCTGTGCAATGTTTTTACACAGAGCAAAAAGGGATGAAAAACGTTCTACCCTGCTTGCTGTGGCATGCTTGTTTGTGTTTTCTGATTTTATAATATACGCCAAAAAAAAATTTGGAGTGTGGCTGCCCAGAACGTTTTTCCTTCCTTTTTGCATCATTTTATGCATTCCCGGCACCCGTGGCTTTGGATCGGGTGAGGAGACTGCTTGATTAGTATCCTAGAGCGGTGATTTCTCTTTTTCTTTTTACACAGAGCAGACCTGATCGTCGTCTTCTTTTTGGGTCCCCTACCGGCAGTCCTGGATCCCCCACCGGTAGTCCACATGGAGCAAGAGGCTTGCTATTGGGGGGCTTACTGAGTGCCCCCAATAGCAAGCCTCTTGCTCCGTGTGTGAATGGACAGTACACTGCCTCTACTCCCTTTTCATTGGTTCACTGGCTGTGATTGACAGCAGCAGGAGGCAATGGCTCCCACTTCTGTGTGAGCCAATGAGGAGAGAGAGACCCTGGAGAGCCGCTGCTCTCATGCACATTACTGATTCGAGATGGGGCTCAGGTAAGTATAAGGGGGGGGGGCTGGGGGGAAACGGTTGGTGCATTAGTCCCATTGAAAATGGTTGTGCAGTAAAAAATAAAGGCATTCTGAGGGGTCAGGATCACCTACTAAACATCTTACAGCAGCCAAGCGATCCACCATAGAACTTAACTTTATAATAGCCTTATATTGTTATCCCTACAAGCATGACTAGTAAAATGAAAAATAGATTGACCCAGTAAATTCTGTCACCCTAATTCCTTTTTCTGATATAAAGAGAGAGAAAATCTTACAAGTGCATTTGCAGATAGATGTAAAAACCCGACAGAAGTTCTAACCCTTCCCCACTTCCAAACATCTTGGCTGGAGTTACATTTTAAAATCCTGAATGACAGGAACTGACAGGTTGAATAGGGTTATGACACCGGCAAGTTTTAAATGCTAAATAACTAATAACCACATGGTACAGCAGGCACGTATCAGGAATATGAAGTGCTGGAGTAACAAACGCTTTAAATATACCACTTCAATCAAGTGTTTTATTATTATATCTGTTCTACAAAATAAAAATAATAATTATAATAGCTGTTCATCCAGACAGAAATCTTGTGAGCTGATACTTTTCTGTACTTTCTGCATCTGGACTGTTATCAGTTAGAATTGTTCCCTGCTATCTCTGTCTTGGGGGACCTAAGACCGGGGAGCACCGTTTTTTTTTTAATCCAGGCACCCCATCCATAGACTTCCATGTTAAACGGTCATTTCTCGGGTGAATTTGAGGACCCAGTACCGGCTGGTCGTAGGTCCCCTAGACCCAAACACACACGGCACACATGTAACGCCATTTCTCCTCTACAAGTGTGCAAAGTTTGTTGTCTGGGGGACCCAAGACCGGGGAGCACCAGTTTTTCAAACCCAGTTACCCCTTTCATAGACTCCCATGTTAATCGGTCATTTCTCCGGTGAATTTGGGGACCCGGCACCGGCTGGTCGTAGGTTCCCTAGACCCGAACACACATGGCACACATGTAGCGCCATTTCTCCTCTACAAATGTGCAACCTTTGTTGTCTGGGGGACCTAAGTCCGGGGAGCACCGATTTTTCAAAGCCAGGCACCCCTTTCATAGACTCCCATGTTAAAGGTCAGTCTAGTCATGGACACAGTGAGGCATGGGCACAGTGAGGCATGCACATGGCCAAAGTGAGGCACAGTGAGGCATGCAGATGGACTCCCTAGGCTTATACTCGAGTCAATAAGCTTTCCCAGTTTTTTGTGGTAAAATTAGGTGCCTCGGCTTATATCCGGGTCGGTTTATACTCAAGTATATACTGTATTCCCTTTCTAGAGTGACAACGCTGCTTCTTCTAAATACTGTACAGATATCACCTTTGGACAAGAAATGTGTTCCTGCTAGATAAAAATAAAGAATAAAAAGTGTGAAAAAACAAAACAAATTCAGCCACTATGTCTGAGATAAGCTGCAATACATTCCAGGTTTTTGTCCTTGGGTTTAGATGCAGTCTAAGAAGGCAAGTTAATCATTTCCTAAATGTACAGAGACAAGATTCCATCCAAATTGTCTGTGTAACTAAAGCCATGATATTTTACAACATTAGTACAACCTCGTTTCCATTGTTCTATTGTATTTGCAAAGGTTTCTATAATATATGTACTTGCATACCATGGAAGGTCTCTGTTCCCACTCTGACACTGATTGCAAGGGTGTTTATCTAAAAGAATCTCAGTTTGCTGCCTCACCCGTTGTACAGAACTGCTGTGTCAGTAGGTCCTCGCTCTGCTTCTTCACACTGACTTGTAAAATCTGCTTCCTAATTTTAATATGAAACAACAGCAGCCAGTGACACAGCAAAAGCACAAAAACCTCTTCCCTAGTTAGAGCCACAGGAACTGCCAGCCGTCTACAACACAGCATTCAAATATGTTTTAGCTGGTGAGCAACATTCACAATTGTCAAATGCATCGCTCTGTATTAAGACCATCACCATTCACCAAAATGTTCTGAAATTACAAAATCAAAAACTAGTCAGAATGTTTTTTTATTGCTTTTAATGAAAAAACAGATGCCCTGTGATTGGTTTTGGCTTGAAGAGGAACAATTCGACAGAACTTTGCAGCCACAACCCACGTGACTGAACTTTACCCATTCCAAGTGAGTTCAAAATGATCAATGTGACATCAATGGTTTGAAGGACTGAGCTACGGGTAGGAGAGTGGGGCATTACTAATAAAATATATTGGGCTGATAGTACTAGGTGGAGATGTATTACCATTAAGACATCAATGATGCCTCGTACACACGACCAGTTTTCCCATCAGGAAAACTGCCATGACAGATTTGGCTGGGAAAACTGTCCGTGTGTATGCTCCATGGCCAACAGGAAAACCACCAGGAACCACCGGGAAAAATGAGAACATGTTTTCTTTTTTCCTGCCGGGACACCCGGCGGTCTTTCTCCCGGCAGTTTTCCTATAGGAAACACTGCGTTGGAGCATACACACGGCCGGGACTCCCGGCGGTCTTTCTCCCGGCAGTTTTCCTATAGGAAACACTGCGTTGGACCATACACACGGCCGGGACTCCCGGCGGTCTTTCTCCCGGCAGTTTTCCTATAGGAAACACTGCGTTGGACCATACACACGGCCGGGACTCTCGGCGGTCTTTCTCCTGGCAGTTTTCCTATAGGAAACACTGCGTTGGAGCATACAAACGGCCGGTTCTCCCGGCAGTTTTCCTATAGGAAACACTGCGTTGGAGCATACACACGGCCCGGGACTCCCGGCGGTCTTGCTCCCGGCAGTTTTCCTATAGGAAACACTGCGTTGGAGCATACACACGGCCAGGACAACCGGCAGTCTTTCTCCTGGCAGTTTTCCTATAGGAGACACTGCGTTGGAGCATACACACGGTCGGGACTCCCGGCGGTCTTGCTCCCGGCAGTTTTCCTATAGGAAACACTGCGTTGGAGCATACACACGGCCGGGACTCCCGGCGGTCTTTCTCCCGGCAGTTTTCCTATAGGAAACACTGCGTTGGAGCATACACACGGCCGGGACTCCCGGCGGTCTTGCTCCCGGTAGTTTTCCTATAGGAAACACTGCGTTGGAGCATACACACGGCCGGGACTCCCGGCGGTCTTTCTCCCGGCAGTTTTCCTATAGGAGACACTGCGTTGGAGCATACACACGGCCGGGATTCTCGGCCAAAGCTCTCATGGAAGTTTTCCTGCCAGAAAAACCGACCATGTGCAGGGGGAAAAAGCTGCCAAGCAGGTTCTTGGCTTTCCCCTCGGCATTCCCGGCTGACTTTTTCCCCCCGGGAAAACAGATCTTGTGTACGGGGCATCAGAGTGTGACCTGTCAGTGACACTTTTTAGTTATTATATAGCTACCTGCTTTCCAATCAGGCCTGCAATTCCAGCATCAAGCAATGGCAAGCCTTCTAGCATGAAGTTCCTTTGCTGCTCTGGGTGAAGTGACAGAATGCCCAGAGCCACAAAAGAAGCTGGAAAGAAAGGCGTGTCCCAAAAAATCCACATCCTTTAGAAGAACATACCTTTCAACGTGTCCATCAATCACTACTGCACCTTGGCAAATGTTGCATTGTAAACTTTCTTGTCTAAATTGAGTACTGTCCGTGATACTTTTTTATTTGCACTAACATATAATTTTTTATGGACAATCTTTCGGGGGATGTGTCCCCTTCTTCAAGGTCCAAGCAGTACTGATTCACATTGATTGCTAAAACTTTTGTGAATTAGTACTGCTTGGACCTTGAAGAAGGGGAAACACCCCGAAAGCTTGTCCATGAAAAATTATATGTTAGTGCAAATAAAAGAAAAGTATCACGGACAGTACTCAATTTTCTCTGTCTCTACCATGAACTGTTAGTGTATGTATGTTCCCCAAGGCTAAAGGTAACCAGTATTCTCCAGTTCCAGGACTTCATGAACTAAATCAGTGTTCTCGAAGAATGAACTTCCTTATTCATCATGTAGGACAGTGGTCTCCAAACTGCGGCCCTTTGCTTGCTTTTATCTGGCCCTAATGGATGTTGGATTTCATTCACTGACACCAATGAAGGGAATAATTCCTCCCAATGACACCAATGATGGGGCGCAATTCCTCACAATGACACCAACAATGGGGCCCAATGACACCACTGATGGGGCGCAATTCTTCCCACTGACACCAATGATGGGGGATTGTTTATTCCCCCTGACACTGGGATGCCGACACTTGTACTCCCAATGGCCGCAGTCTGATCCCCTAAAGTCTAAAGGACAGTAAATCGTCAATTTGTTTAGAACGTTTGGCAACCGCTGATGTAGGGCATGGAGAAAGAAAACTCATGTGGCAGATATTGTCTGCCTAGCTAGGAAATCTTCCAGAAAGGTTTCACCGGGGAATGGCATAGGACCAGGCCAGTGGGGGACAGATATATTATCAGATGGATGGTGCAGCCACCTAGGGGAGTATGTATGTTTGTTTTGTTTTTTTACATTACCCCACTTCTCTTTTAAGATCCTGGTACCTTAGGTATCTCATTGTAAAATAATATTCTTCTAGAATTGAATAAACTGGTGCATGGATTGCTGATCCATAAGTAAAAAGTAAATGTGAAAGAAACACAGATAGACACAGTTGCCCCATAGTGGGTTAAACACTGGCA
This sequence comes from Rana temporaria, assembly GCF_905171775.1. Lineage (NCBI taxonomy): Eukaryota > Metazoa > Chordata > Amphibia > Anura > Ranidae > Rana > Rana temporaria. The sequence continues at coordinate 209,609,505 of NC_053492.1, read as the reverse complement.
TGGAAATACCCCCTCCCGGTCACCCACCCTCCCTGCGATCCCAACCATTGATACCCCTGCTACTGATCACTCCTATCTGATTCTCCTTTTTCCTGCTTTCTTTTTCTCTCTTATTTCTTTAATTCACTTTCTTTTTTCTGAACTAATTTGCTGCGTACAGATGATCGGAAATTCCAACGAGAAAACCGTGGATTTTCTTCCGACTGAATGTTGGCTCAAACTTGTGTTGCATACGCACGGTCACACAAAATTCCGACCGTCAAGAAAAATGAAGTTCAACGATTCCGAGCATGCGTCAAATTAATTCCGAGCATGCGCGTCTGCATACAGACGATTGAATTTCCAACAAGAACTTTTGCCATGGGAAAAATTGAGAACAAGCTCTCAAATTTTTGCTGTCGGAAATTCTGACAGAAAAAGTCAGATGGAGCTTACACACGGTCTGAATTTCCGACCAAAAGCTCACATCAAACTTTTCTTGTTGAAAATTCCGACCGTGTGTTCGTGGCAATTGGCTTTCCTACATCTCCATACGCTACGCTATTCTTCATAACCCTTGTTTCTTGGGCTCACATTCCCTGACACATTAGCTAGGGTAAATGAGGTGCTGGACACAGTCCAACTCCCTACAATATGACTACGTCCCCCCACAAATTCCTTTTTCTTGAAAACAAAGAGGACCTTTGCTATCCAAGCTCTGTTGGAATTGTTTAAAGTTATGGATTTATGTCTTAGCAACAGTGCCGATCCTGACCTCCTTGGGGCCCTAAGCAAAATGACATGTCACATTAAATATTAAAGTTGAGAAGCGGGGGGAGGGGGTGTTCTGCTATCTGAACTGACATATTTTATTAAAGTGAGAAGCGGGGGGTGCTGACTTCTTACCTCTTCTTCCATGCAGCCAGCGAGTTGAGAAGCGGGGTGAGGGGTCAAAAATGACTTCTCACCAGGCGGGGCGTCTAGTAATTTGGGGGGCCCCCTGCAGCTTTGCGGGGCCCTAAACGGCTTGCATAGTGAGCCTATAGGGTGGATCGGCCCTGCTTAGCAATATTCTCATACCTGAGGTAAAAAGATTGTGAGCAGATCTATGGCTGAATGTGTTAATTTTCTGGCGATGTACTGTCCAACTGGATATGATGCAATATGTTCATAGGTTTTTAAATTGTTAGATTTCTATAAACCTTTCATGAAAATGTATTAAAACAGAAAGAAACATGGAGAACTGAGATATACCTATTGGCATGTACATTATATGTGCTCCAAATATAATTTAAATAGGAAGCCTACAGCTACCGCCCCATTCACTAATGCCTATGGGATACATTGCTAACTAAAATTTTAAACACGCATTTAAAGAGCAGTTCCTCTTTTGATATAGATCAAAATATATTTTCTAAAGACATACTTAGACTCCGATAAAAGGAAATATGTCAATCTAGCAATGTCACACAGAGCACAGAAAGAATACGTTAGCAGTGCTCTTATCTCTTATGTAAACCTCCTACTCATCCACACGCTCAAACAAAAAACAACTTTAACATTTTATACATATGTTTCCACATATTCTAACATATCACGCTTCTGTTTTCTTTACATTCCATCATAAGTGATTTTCTTATACATCTAATACTAGAAATGGAGCAGTGCTTATGTTATGTGCAAATCACAGGTTTACTTACTCAAGCCTCATGGGTATACTGTATATCATCACATTACATATTTATACCTGCATGAATCAGACGGTACATGCATGATGACTGTCAGCCAGTGCCATGTAATCTATAGCAGGGCTTTTAACAGGCCCTGCTGAGTAAAAGGCAAAAGGTATATTTATTCCTGTTAGTCATAAGCTGTCTTAATAATCATTTTTATAACAAGTACTGCAAGTGCAAGGATTTTCCCAGCTGCCTACTGCAGCATGCCTATTGTTCCATTTGTGAAATAAAATATAATTGCAATGACAGGTAATTAGAGTTACTTTCTGCCAGTACCAGGCAAATGGAATGACTACACAGAGCAGCACTTGATTCGAAAACATATCCAGTAGCCTCCAATTTAGTTAATACTATGTTCAGCCCAAATAAAAATTCACAGCGTATTAAGAAGATTCTTAACAGACCACTAATACTGCACAAGTGTTCAGATGCCTATGGCAGGTTTGCGCAAAGTCTTTTAATTCTTAAAAGGTAAAATGTATTCAGTTGCTAACAAATTACGTTCTAAGCCAGCCATTCTCAACCAGGGGTCCTATGTAACACTAGGGTTCTCCAGAAGCTTCCAGGGGTCCGTAAGGCGGAGCCCCCCCCCCACCATTTTTTTAAGTCAGCAGCTTCAAATACTGTACTGTAAATGTAGGACACTTACCTGTCTAGGGATCCCGCGATGTTGGCACCCCAGCCAGTTTTTCAATCGGCTCTCATGTGCTACTGCTGCCATTCCTTGTACTGGTTCCCTACTGCACATGCGGCAGGGAAAGGAGGAGGGGGGCGAACTTCGAAAAGTAGGGACAGGTACCTAGCAAAAACAGGAAAGGTGCCAAATTGTGGCGGGGGGGGAGCAAACAATTGGAGCTTCCCCTTTTGGATGGAGCTCCGCTTTAAGCTGTAGCTGTCTGGCCTACTATCTGATAGAAGGGATAGGCATAGTTCCAGGTCCAAAACAACTTGGAGTAGCTAGTAGCATGTCACCAATGATCTTTTTATCTAAGGGTGGCATTCTGATTACCACTGTATAGGGAGCATTCTTCCAACTTATTACCAATGTGAGGGACATTCTTTCTATTGACCTCCAATGTAAGGACCGTTCTTCCCACTAATTACCATTGTAAGGGACATTCTTCCCTCCGAACCCCCCCCCCCCATATAAGGGACCTTCTTCCCATTGACCACCAATGTAAGGAACATTATTTCCACTGATTACCAATCTAAGGGGCATTCTCCCACTGACCACCAATGTAAGGGACATTCTTCCCACTAACCACCAATGTAAGGGACATTCTTCCCACTGACCCCTCCTATATAAAGGGACATTCTTCCCAATGACCACCAATGTAAGGGACATTCTTCCCACTCACCACCAATGTAAGGGACATTCTTCCCTCTGAACCCCCCCCCCCCTCAATATAAGGGACCTTCTTCCCATTGACCACCAATGTAAGGAACATTCTTTCCACTGATTACCAATGTAAGGGGCATCCTCCCACTGACCACCAATGTAAGGGACATTCTTCCCACTGACCACCCCTATATAAGGGACATTCTTCCTATTGACAAAGATGACCCCTGCCCCACCTATAACTGGCCTTCACAGCAAGGAGCACATGAATGACAAAACCAGAGGAATTTCCTAGCTCAACTCACCAACCAGTCTGCTGACCAACCAAATTAACCTGTCCAACAATCTGCGTTAAAAACAGAGATTTCGTTAGCACACATTTGCAAACGCATGAACATTCTTCCGATTGACCTCCAATGTAAGGAAAATTCTTTCCACTGACTACCAATGTACGGGGCATTCTCCCACTCAACACCAATGTAGGGGATATGCTTTCCATTTAATTTTACCTGGGGTTCCCAGAGGCCTTAATATTATTGCAGGGGTTCCACTGGGGTAAACTGGACGATAATGACTGTTCTAAGCAGGCAAAATATAATTTATTAGTTCTGGAATTCAGAGTTTTCAGGCTGAAAAAAAGAACTTACATAGGGCCTGCACTTACATAAAAGCCCAGTGGGCTTGGTTTATGAAAACTGGATAAAAGGGTGAGGGTGAACCTTCATATATAGACTCGTAAGTTTGGAGAGGTATATTCCTATGAGCAATGGGCCAGATTCAGGTACAAATACGTTACGCTGCGGCGGCGTAACGTATCCCATTTACGTTACACCGCCGCAGGTTTACAGCGTAAGTGCCTGATTCACAAAGCTCTTACCTGTAAACTTGCGGCGGTGTAACGTAAATCCGCTCGGCGCAAGCCCGCCTAATTCAAATGGGACGGGCACCATTTAAATTAGGCGCGTTCCCGCGCCGAACGTACTGCGCATGCTCCGTCCAAATACCCGACGTGCAATGCGCTAAATGACGTCGCAAGGACGTCATTGGTTTCGACGTTAACGTAAATGGCGTCCAGCGCCATTCACGGACGACTTACGCAAACGACGTGAATTTTTCCTTTTTGACGCGGGAACGACGGCCATACTTAACATTGGCAAGGCCACCTAGAGGGCAGCCTTAGTTTTACGCGGCGTATCTCGACGGAAACAACGTAAATTTAAAGCGACGGGTAAAGCGTACGTTTGTGAATCGCCGTAACTAGTCATTTGCATATTCTACGCCGACCGCAACGGAATCGCCACCTAGCAGCTGGCCTAGAATTGCATCCTAAGATCCGACGGTGTAAGTCAATTACACCTGTCGGATCTTAGAGCTATCTATGCGTAACTGATTCTATGAATCAGCCGCATAGTTACGACGGGCGGATCACAGAGATACGACGGCGTATCAGGAGATACGCCGTCGTATCTCTTTTGTGAATCTGGCCCAATGTTCTTTGCAAACAAACATTTATTTGTCTTAAATACGGTAACTATTTAATTTTATAATGGAGAACAAAAGCCTTTTTTGTTTTTTTTTATTATCCTCGTGAACATTGAACCATTCTAGTTTTTCCAATGAAAAAATTCATTCAGTCATAAAAAGCTTCCCTGGGCAATTTCTGTATCACTCTCAACCTGGCCTTTGTCTTCAATAAAGGAAACAGGAGAAAGAACATTCTTCAACATGACATAATTGTTTTCTTTTTCATCTTCCTAACGTTTTGCCAGTGTTATGCTACTATTATGACCCGTCTACCTACTAAATATATATATTAAAAAAAAAAGAAAACAGCCAGAATTTAGTAATGACATATAGCACAGGATAGCAGAATGGAAAGCGATGACCTCTATAAATAGGCCTTGAAATGTGTTATATTTACTGGGATCCCATTATACTGTACTTTAAACTCATCACTTCAAAGCTCTGCCGTTTCCATGGCAACCCTCCCCCAGCTTGGTGGCATGACAGCTACGGCAAGAAGAGCCTGTGTCAGTTGTTGAAGAGGTATCCCATTACCATGGAAATGAGAGCTCCTCACTTCTAAATGTGCATTCCCTAACAATGTTCTCTTGTCCAAAGAAAAACTCGCACTTACTACACTCACACCCTAATAAAGTGAAACTAATCGGGGTGATTACCACTGTTAGGTCTAATGAAACGTCCTTCCAGCGGCTTTTATTCCACTTCCAGAACTAACTTTATTACTCTTCTATAGCTGTTATAACTTTCAAGGTTTACAGAATCTAAGTAGAAATGTTCCCTTTTACGCATTTTAAACATTGTTAACATTATATATAATTATATTATATAAGATTAAATAGTTAACCGTATATAAAGTACAGCTGCAACAGTTATCATAGCTGCCAGCGTCAAAGCTCATCTGACATAAGAAGTCAGACCATCATGATGTTGTAAATGCTTAAAACAAAAAATTGGATTTTTCTTTTCATATTTACAGGGCTTTTTTTCAGCAGGAACGCGGGGGAACATAGTTCCGGCACCTCTAGTGATGCTTGCTGCTCAGAGATCTATTGTCACTGGTGGGGAATCTATTGATGCTTGCTGCTTAGAGATCTATTGTCACTGGTGGGAATCTATTGATGCTTGCTGTTTTGAGATCTATTGTCACTGGTGGGGATCTATTTTTGCAGGGAGGCCTCTTGTTACTGGGTAGATCTATTGTTGCTAGTGGGGGGTCTTATGTTTCTAGGGGGGGGCAATTGTTGCTGGGAGGGATCTACTGTTGAGGGAGAGGTATATTGTTGCTGCCTCCTGAAGGGTCTATTGATGCAGTCTGCTGGGACATCTGTTGTTGTGCTGCCGGGAGTCCATTGTTGCTGGGGTGGTATTTTGTTGCGTGGGGGCTTTATTTTTGCTGCGGTGAGGTCTGCCATTTCTGGAGGGGTCTACTGTTGCTGGGGTAGGGTCTATTGTTGCTCACTGAAGGGGATATATTTTACTGTCTTTCTTTGTTATCATTAACAAATTCCATGCTAATCACTTAGTAGCAAAAATGATACTTGGTTCTGTATTCTCTAAAATGGGCGGTACAGGGAGGCCGGTAGGTGGAACCAAGGAATGGTGCTCAGGGGCGGGTAGGGAGCAGAAATAAAGGGTGATGGTTGGAGTTCCTGCACCTATTCTCTGAGAAAAAAAGCCCTGCATATTTATGCTGAGTAACTTACACTGGGAAATCAACAGTTTTGTAAACGATGCACATTTCCAAAGCTTTATCAGAAAGCTTCATAGGTTCAGGAAAGCTTCATAGGTCAGAGAATTAAGTAAAGCTTGCCATACACATTAATAGCCAGATTCAGAAAGACTTACGATGGCGTATCAGTAGATACGCCGTCGTAAGTCCGAATGCGCGCCGTCGTATCTTTGCGCGCATTCTTAAAATGAGATACGTCTCACTGTTGCTAAGATACGACTGACGTAAGTCTCCTACGCCGTCGTATCTTATGTGCATATTTACGCTGGCCGCTAGGGGCGTGTATGTGGATTTACGCGTCGAATATGTAAATAAGCAAGATACGCCGATTCACGAACGTACGTACGCCCGTCGCAGTAAGCTACGCCGGTTACGTAAGACATACGCCGGCGTAAAGATAAACCACCAAAAAGATGGCGCAGCCCATACAAGGTATGGACGACGGAACAGCCATCGTATTTATGTTGAGCGAATGTCGGTTTTTTTTGAGGGAGGGGGCGGGGAGCAGGTACCTAATTTTGACAGGTACCCACTACCACTAGAAGAAATTAGAATAAAGATATGGACTTTGTAGGCACACGCATACATTTAGTAAAAGATATACGTTTTTAATTGGATAAAGTTAAAACCAGTGTATACAAACACATTAAAAACAATAAGGTGCCCCATACACACGATCAAGATTCCCGGTGGTAAAAAGTCCACCAGGAATCCCGGGGGGAAAACCAAGAACCTGCTCTGTAACTTTCCCCCTGTACACACCAGAGGTTTTCCCGTCGGGAAAACTGCAGTGAGAGCTTTGTCCGGGAAAAAGTCCGCCGGGAATCGCGGCAGGAAAAAAGAGAACATGCTCTCATTTTTCCTAAAGCGATTCCCTGCGGTTTTCCTGTCGTGAAAACTGACATGGAGCATACACATGGGCAGTTTTCCCGGCCAAAAGCTGTCATGGTAGTTTTCCCGACTGGAAAACTGGTGGTGTGTAGGAGGCTTAATACATATACCACATGTAATGAACACAAAGATTTGAAAGACGTAGAATGATATAAATCCAATGGTTGTTTGGATACGTGAAGAGGTTGAGTGGTATTCGGAGGTTGCTCAGAGAAAATCGCCCTACATGTTGCGCGCGTTGATGCGCTTCTTCAGGAGCTTGTGTATATAGTTGAAAAATGTATTTAAAAAAAAAAAAAAATGTAGAGATTATGAATAAACACAGGTCAAGAAGGTTGTCCCAAAGTTTCAAAATAAAAGTCATAGGCTAAGTGCAGGCATGCAATCAAAGCCATGTATGGCTGATAAATTACCAGCCATACATGGCTTTGATTGCATGCGATTTTCTCGAAACGAACTCCGATTACGACTAAAAATAACTGTCACTGCCCCTACCTATGACTGGTCTTCACAGCAAGGAAAATTGGAAGGGTGGACACATGTTAACAAACTCACAGAATAACCAAGCTCAACTTACCAACCAATCAGCAACCAACCAAATTCACCTGTCTAACAGTGCGTTAAAAACAGGGGTTTAGTTGCACGCGTTTGCAAATAAATGCGTAAGCTGCAGGCCACGTCAAGGCTTCCTGTGTACTACAGTCCTAACTACTCTAAAATGTAAAGTCTCCTCAATGGAAGCACATGTATGCTGATGGATAGATGAAGGGGCGGATGACTTGAGGGAGCCCAACCCTCCTTAACCGCTTAAGGACTCATTTGATATACGTCGGCAGAATGGCAGGGCTGGGCATGTACATAAAAAGAAAAACAAACAAGGCGCCTCTAAGTGAAGAAATATAAAACTTTTAATATCCTCTAAAGGGGTTAAAAACACTTACGAGATGGTGGATGAAGCAGGCATGTAGCAGGTAAGTGTGTCCAGAAGATGTTCCAGTGGCAGGGCAGTCCCAGTCTGATGATAAAGCTTCCAGGGAAGTCCACAGAATAACAGCCAATTTGTGCTGTGAGTGTTTAGAAAACACAATGGTGATGGAGCCTGGGGATGATGTCAGAGGAAGCGAGACAAAAACCAGCATGGAACACAACCAGGAATAGGGCAGGAAGTGTGTCATAGAGGCTGCCTCTATGACACACTTCCTGCCCTCTTCCTGGTTGTGTTCCATGCTGGTTTTTGTCTCGCTTCCTCTGACATCATCCCCAGGCTCCATCACCATTGTGTTTTCTAAACACTCACAGCACTGTGGCACTGTCATCGATCATGTGTTCCCTTTTATAGGGAACCACAATTGATGATGTCACACCTACAGCCATGCCCCCCTACAGTAGAAACACAGATGAGGTCATACATAACCCCTTCAGCGCCCCCTTGTGGTTTACTCCCAAACTGCAATTGTCATTTTCACAGTAAACTATGCATTTTGAATGCATTTTTTGCTGTGAAAATGACAATGTGTCAAAATTGTCCGAAGTGTCCTCCATAATGTCGCAGTCACGAAAAAAAATCGATGATCGCCGCCATTAGTAGTAAAAACATTTTTTTTTATAAAAATGCAACAAAACTATCCCCTTTTTTGTAAACGCTATAAATTTTGCGCAAACCAATCGATAAACTCTTATTGCGATTTTCTTTTACCAAAAATATGTAGAAGAATACGTATCGGCCTAAACTGTGGAAAAAAAATAGTTTTTTATATATTTTTGGGGGATATTTATTATAGAAAAAAGTAAAAAATATTGAATTGTTTTCAAAATTGTCCCTCTATTTTTGTTTATAGCGCAAAAAATAAAAACCGCAGAGGTGATCAAATACCACCAAAAGAAAGCTCTATTTGTGGGAAAAAAAGGACGCCAATTTTGTTTGGGAGCCATGTCGCACGACCGCGCAATTGTCAGTTAAAGCGACGCAGTGCCGAATCGCAAAAACTGGCCGGGTCCTTTAGCTGCCTAAAGGTCCGGGTCTTAAGTGGTTAAAGGAGCAGGGACACACTAAACACCCAGCACATAGAAGCAAATATGCTAGTCTGTTGCCTGACCACAATGACAACAATACAACTCAATCTCTCCATGTATCCAAACCATTGGATTTATATCATTCTATGTTCTTTAAATCTTTTTGCTCGTTACAAGTGGTATATGTATTAGAGGTGTTATGAGAATCCTTGAGGTCACTAAACTTTATGGTTTTTAATGTGTTTGTATACAATGTCTTTAACTTTATCCAATTAAAAACTTAATTTTTTTACAAAGTAAATGTGTGTCTACAAAGCCCATATCTATATTCTAAACAATACGGGGCGTTGGCACACTGTTACTTGTGTATCCACAGGATCACCCTGTGATGATACATGTGGTTCGCGCTTTTATACCCACTACCCATAGGCGTGCGCAAGGGGTGTGCCAGGTGTGCCTGGGCACACCCTAATCCTGGGGTTGGCAACCTGTCAGTGGTGGGCAGGTGACAGGTAAACCACAATCCTTCCTTGCCAACCCTCAGAACCTGGACATGAGAGGTGGAATTTAGTGGAACCTATCTGTATTTTCCTTCTGCAGCAGCTGAAAGTAGGCTTCTCCTCATTTCCCTTTTGTCAACATTCAGCTGTCACAGGAGGAAAATATAGGGGATTGGTACTAATAAATGCCACCCCCACCACCCCTCATTTCCCTGTTCCTCTTCCTTCTGTTGCCCGGGTCCCCCACGTGCTCCCTTGCTCCCCCTTCCTCCCATTGTTTCAAGATGGAGAGCTGGGAAGAGGCTGGTAAATTTGTCAAACGCATATGTGTTGGAGCTTTGGGGTGCACACCCTAATGCAATAGGCTGCGCACACCTATGCCACTACCACTAGGCGATCCAAGCAGAAGTTCACCTCCCCTCTCCCCAGAGCCTTTTAAGACATGCCACAGGTCTCAGAAGGCTGCGGGAACATTCACAAAGTGGATGTGCAGTGAGCAGCCGGTGCATTGCCACGAAATGAGATTTGCCATCAGATGAGATGGTCCGCCTCCATCACATCCGATTGGCTCACTCCTGTCACGTGACATATTTAAACGTCAAGTATCGACGCGAACATCAGTCTCAGCTAGGCTATCATAGGGAGAGGATCTCCTCTCCCTGTGATAGCTGAAGCTGCACGGAGCTGGTGCACGGAGCTATTTGCGTAGTGCTGCGCCTGCGCACTACGACTTTACCTGCACCCGATGCTCTACTTTCTGTTCCCCGTTCCCTGAGCCTTAACGGGGGACGGGGAGTAGAGCTGCGGGCGCGGGGTGTAGTTAGCACTGGCGGGAGGCACGCTGACAGCGCTATCGGGCATTGGGATCCCGATAGCGATGTGGATCTATCGCGCTCGCGGGGAGGCATGACAGCGCTATCGGGCAGAGGGATCCCGATATCGCTGTAGATCCCGAAGTGACATTGTAATGAAGGAGAACATTTATTAGCCTGACATTGTAATAAAGGAGAACATTTATTAGCCGTGCAGCTTCAGCTATCACAGGGAGAGGAGATCCTCTCCCTATGATAGCCTAGCTGAGACTGATGTTCACGTCGATACTTGACGTTTAAATATGTCACGTGACAGGAGTGAGCCAATAGGATGTGATGGAGGCGGACCATCTCATCCGATGGCAAATCTCATTTCGTGGCTCTTAAGCTGCATGGAGTTACAGTCAGCTGCCCACAGGTAAGATACTGGCACCCGAAGACCAGAAAAGAAACTAGATGGGGTGAGGATGGCACTGGATCATTGGACAATTAAAGCGCTAATAAACTGCATCTTAAAAGAAAAAAAAAAAAACACCCTGCAAAGCTGTCACTGCTGACAGGGCTTCTATCTTGACCCAGTCTTCCTTCAGGGTTTGCGGCCTCTGGCTAGATGAGTGGCCAGGGCTGCGTTGACGAAACTCCCGTGCATGCGGAGGCCTCATTTACGGCACAAGCTCTGAAGTTCCAGCATACCGTGTTTTTGTAGCTGCTAACTTTTTCTTTTCAATGAAAAGACTGAAGATCCTCTTTAAAGCTGGCCATAGACGGTTTGAATCTCAGCTGATTCAGTAGGAACCGGCTGATATTTGAACCGTGTATGGGCAGGCTGAACGACCGATCGATCAACTTGGGTAGAACCAGTCTGCCAGGCTTTAAATACGATTATCACTAGCGGTTTGTATAGCCACTATCAATAATCACTGTGTTCTCCCAGCGGGATGCCTTTCCCACCCACCCGTTGGGAGAACACAGTTGCTTGGGGAGGAGGCATTCAGTGTATGGTCTGCCTAAGTATTACCCTGGTCGGTGCAGATTACTACTCAGAAAAGTACTATTACATTGTAACAGCAGACTCAACATTGGCAGACGTGGTGGCAATAATAAATTAGTGATCTGCTGCATTTAGCACTTTTTTCTCACTGACAAGGGGGAGGGTAAGTCACTAAAAAAGAGACAATTTCCTTAGTAAAATTTATGTGCACTTAGCAACGAGTGCATTTTCTTTGTCAAGTAATTGTTAGCAAATAAATAGATGCTGTGTACATGACTGGGTTATCAACGTGGAAATAGTTCACATATTTACTAACATTTGTTTACTAACGTTTGCAAAGTTATTATATATTTTGCAAAATGAACAGCCTCTACTTTAGTAAATCAACCCAATTTCCTTAAAAACACTGTGTGGGACACAATGCAAATGAAGCATTAAAAGATTATTTGCTGTAATAAATCCTAGCTACTATGAGAACATTTATTGATATTGGCAATATCCTGAGGAAAAGGATGCATTATATAAAATGTATCTGTCTGCTTGAAGGAGAAGTAGAGCCAAAGCTTGTTTGGCTGTACTTCTCCTATGGATCACAGATGTATAGTCCGTTCTGCACTCCTGTCACCGGCTGTCAGCTGATGATACAGAGCTGGTCCAGGCTGGGGAAAGATCACAACCATATGGTTGGGATCCACCAAGGAGCCTGGACCGGCACCCGGCTCAGCCTCTCAGTGGTGAGCCTGGGGGGGGGGGGCAGAGCAGAGAGCTGCTGAGAGCCTGAGCTGCCCTCTCCCACTGTCTCCAAAGCCCAGTGCTCCAGTGAGTCTGGGGGAGGCAGAGCAGAGAGCCTCCGAGAGCCTGATCTGTTGCTCCTGCCCCCTCCAAAGCCCAGCGCTCCAGTGAGACTGGGGGAGGCAGAGCAGAGAGCCTCCGGGAGCCTGATCTGTTGCTCCTGCCCCCTCCAAAGCCCAGCGCTCCAGTGAGTCTGGGGTGGCAGAGCAGAGAGACGCTGAGAGCCTAAGTCGGCTGCTCCCACCCCCTCTATAGCCCAGTGCTCCGGTGAGCCTGGGAGGGGCAGAGCAGAGAGCCGATGAGAGTCTGAGCTGCCCGCTCCCGCCCCCTCCAAAGCCCAGCGCTCCAGTGAGTCTGGGGGAGGCAGAGCAGAGAGCCTCCGAGAGCCTGATCTGTTGCCCCTGCCCCCTCCAAAGCCCAGCGCTCCAGTGAGCCTGGGGGGGGGGCAGAGCCGAGAGCTGCTGAGAGCCTGAGCTGGCCGCTTCAACCCCCCCAAAGCCAAGCACTCCAGTGAGCCTGGGGGGGGGCAGAGCAAAGAGCCGCTGAGAGCCTGATCTGCTGCTCCTGTCCCCTCCAAAGCCCAGCTCTCCAGTGAGCCTGGGGGGGGGGGGCAGAGCCGAGAGCTGCTGAGAGCCTGAGCTGGTCGCTCCCACCCCCTCCAAAGCCCAGCGCTCCAGTGAGCCTGGGGGAGGCAGAGCAGAGAGCCTCCGAGAGCCTGATCTGTTGCTCCTGCCCCCTCCAAAGCCCAGCGCTCCAGTGAGTCTGGGGTGGCAGAGCAGAGAGACGCTGAGAGCCTAAGTCGGCTGCTCCCACCCCCTCTATAGCCCAGTGCTCCGGTGAGCCTGGGAGGGGCAGAGCAGAGAGCCGATGAGAGTCTGAGCTGCCCGCTCCCGCCCCCTCCAAAGCCCAGCGCTCCAGTGAGTCTGGGGGAGGCAGAGCAGAGAGCCTCCGAGAGCCTGATCTGTTGCCCCTGCCCCCTCCAAAGCCCAGCGCTCCAGTGAGCCTGGGGGGGGGGGGCAGAGCCGAGAGCTGCTGAGAGCCTGAGCTGGCCGCTTCAACCCCCCCAAAGCCAAGCACTCCAGTGAGCCTGGGGGGGGGGGGCAGAGCAAAGAGCCGCTGAGAGCCTGATCTGCTGCTCCTGTCCCCTCCAAAGCCCAGCTCTCCAGTGAGCCTGGGGGGGGTTGGGCAGAGCCGAGAGCTGCTGAGAGCCTGAGCTGGTCGCTCCCACCCCCTCCAAAGCCCAGCGCTCCAGTGAGCCTGGGGGGGCAGAGCAGAGAGCCGCTGACTGACAGTCACCAGCTCTCTGCTCACAGAGCTCTGAGAACTGAGCAATCGGCAGTGTTTGATCACTCAGTTCTCAGTCTAATGCCGCGTACACACGACCGTTTTTAATGTCATGGAAAAAACAACATTTTTTTTACGTGATTTTTGACAAGCCTGCCTTGCATACACGCGATCGTGAAAAAAAATGTTCCAGCAAAGCGCAGGGACGTACAACACGTACGACGGCACTATAAAGGGGAAGTTCCATTCAAATGGTGCCACCCTATGGGCTTAATTATGCAAATTTCCCTTCTCAGAAATTGCTTCTGAGCATGCACGTTTTTTTTAGCAAGTTCTAACTTTTTAACGCCCATTTTTCACGTCGCAAAAAATGCTCTGGAGCCCACGCACGATTGTTTTTAATTGCCAATTTAAAAAAATGGCATTTTTCTCGTCATGAAAAACGGTCGTGTGTATGCGGCATCAGGGTTGGCAGAGGAGAGATGTAGCATCACACCGATGCTGCAAGTGTGATTTCTAATAATTTTTTTATTATTATTATCATTATTATTTTCTTTTAATTTGATGCATTTAATTACCTTCTGCTTTTAGGCCTGTGTTGCCTGTTTTTTCTTCACTTCAGGCAGGTTTTACACTCCCATACAAGTCTACAGGACAGCAAAACCTTCTTGAAGCAGACCAGCAGACCAAAAGCAAGTTAGAAGAAGGTCACCTTCAGGGTGAATTTTGAGAGTTTATGCACAAGGTATTTTTGATGCCAGTGTTCCCGATGCTTTACAATGCCTGGAGAGTCGCATTTGTTGTGTACAGCCTGCCATACATGTGACTGGCAGTGCGCTGCCGTACTTTTGTAAACACGATGCGACTTTGCATTTGCGTTTGCATGCACATGCACATCAGATGTTTTTACCAAACATGGACGTATGTGTTTGGGAAATGCGTTTGGCATGCATGTGCATAATGCCCTGATGGAAAGAAGTATCAGCGTTAATAGGAGTACAGTCGCATACATGGAACGTATGACTCCCCAGGTGCAGAATACTGCTGAGAGATTGACGGTTCACACTGATGCAAATTGGATGCCAGTTTCGCCACATCCAATTTACATGACAGGAGGGTGTGACAATGTAGCTGGTTCACACACCTCCGGGGTGCCTGTGAAACAGATTGTACAAGGGTCCTGTGTGTCTTTGGCTCAGTTTCAGGTCAGAATTCAGGCATCAATTCAGGTCTGGTTCGCCTCTGAAATGGAGAACAGGGACACACCGGGCCCCCTGCTGTGAACTGCATGCGCACATATTATGAACCCAGCATAATGCCCTGTACACACAATCGGATTTCCTGTCGGAAAAACCTTAGATGTTTTTTCTGACGGAATTCTGCTCAAGCTTGGCTTGCATACACACGGTCACACAAAGCTTCTCTGAATTTCAACCGTCAAGAACGAGGTGACGTACAACACTACGACGAGCCGAGAAAATTAAGTTCAATGCTTCCGAGCATGCGTTAAAATTGTTTCCAAGCATGCGTCGGAATTTTGCGCGTCGGAATTGCTACAGACGATCAGATTTTCCGATAGGAATGTTTTCCGTTGGAAAATTTGAGAACCAGCACTCAATCTTTTGTTGGCAGAAATTGCGACAGCAAAAGTCCGATGGAGCATACACACGGTCGGAATTTCCATTCAAAAGCTCACATCGGACTTTTGCTGTTGTAAATTCCGATTGTGTGTACGGGGCATAAATCCACATGCATAAATGATCTCAGGCCCCGTACACACGGCCGAGGAACTCGACGTGCCAAGCACGTCGAGTTCCTCGTCGAGTTCTGGGATGAAGCCGCCGAGGAGCTCGGCGGGCCGCCTTCTCCCATAGAACAACGAGAAAATAGAGAACATGTTCTCTATTTTCTCGTCGAGCTCCTCGGCGGCTCCATCGAGCCAAAACTGTACAGACGACAGAGTTTCTCGGCAGAATCCGGGGTTTGACCGAGTTTCTCGGTGAATTCTGCCGAGAAACTCTGTCGTGTGTACGGGGCCTCAGACGTGTCCCAAACTGATGTCAAACTCATGCCACCGATACAAGCCCAAAGTCTGTGAACTCAGCCACTCAATAAGGTTATGACGTATTTGTTTAGCACTTGAAATGTGAAATATGTCACTAAATATATAACTGCCCATAAAGATGTCATAGAATGGTCCCGCCTATTATGATAAGACGATGAATAGACTTGTTTTTTGAACCTGTGCTGACATACTGGAAATAAGGCAAAGTTCACATCAGTTTTTACTGGCTATGGGCAGGGGTCAAGTCCTGGGGAAAAAAGTGTGGGAACTCCCAACCAAGATCCCCCACCAAAAACAATTGATACGCTCATATGCATGTTTTTTTTTTCCCCATCCACTGTACCTTTAAGCAAGTTCTTTCTAAATCCCACGATAACTCGCGGCAGACCTCCGCAATGTCTGCTGGGAACAATGACAAAAGGTCCCAGGAGACATTGCGGCATCGAGGAAGTGACGGAATACCCGCACAATACCCGATGAATCCATATACAGGAAGTGGCCAGTAACATAAAGGATTACTAAGGTTAGCCTGCCCCTGACAGTGACTCGAGCTGGGCATCGCCGCTTAGTGAAGGATTGGCTCGGGTGGCTCGGCTGCTCTAGTCCTGCAAAGGGAACTGCGTTCCTGCTGTGAAAAAAGTGCAGGAACTCCGTTCCCACGCGTTCCCGCAGGACTTGAGCCCTGGCTATGGGGCAGTAAAACATGCAGCTAATCCACATTTTTACTGCCCCCCTGACCGCCCACCTGGGTCTAATCACATTGACAAAAGCCACAACACTTTGTAATATTAACTTGGCATGTTGAATTTCGCAAGTGGTGCCACTTGCCATGCTTGCCCATTGAAGTCAATGAAACCACTCTGCAATTGCGTGCCAAACACCTAGCAAGCGGTTGCGGCACAGTATTTAAATTTAAAACCCCATTGAAACCAAAAACAAAAGTAAACACTCAGAAGGCAGCAGTATTGCCTTTGAACATTTTCAAATTGCCTTTCAGCTCCCTCTGAAAAGTGATCCACAGCAGAACACTTTTCAGTGGGGCATTAGAGCCTGTCTCTGTGAAATAGGCCTAAATGCCATCTATTCGAGGAATATAATACCGTTCCTTACAGCAATTTTGTAGAAGGCTTTCCAGTCCCTTTTAGCCCCCCTCACCATAAGCTGACTGGCTATCCTAGATTGATACTTTGTAAAATGTTTGGGCTGTGAGTCAAGGATCTGCATGTAACAGGTTGGGTAATATTTGTAGCCGGTATACATATCTGTAATCATTTATTTTCACACTGTTTCAAAGCAAGTCACATGACATGAGTGACATCACCACCTTCCAGTTATGAGATCACACTGTATTAGTAATGACATCACACTACCTTTTTTTTTTATCTATCTATATATCTATCTATCTAGAGATATATATATATATATATATATATATATATATATATATAGATATAGATAGATCTATATATTGTACAAATATATATATATATATATATATATATATATATATATATATATATATATATATATATATATATATATATATATATATATATATATATATATATATATATATATATATATATATATATAGGCCTTAGAGAATAAAATAGAGGTCGTTGAAAGTTTTTATGCCTCTCGGTTTTTGCACAGCAATTTTTCTATTTTTTTTATACACTTTTTCTGTTAAATAGACCATAGAAAGTGTTTTATTATATTTGTTCAACAAGTGCAATACTATAGCTGTCCAGCTGACAGAAATCCTGCAGGTTGATCATTTCCTGTGCTTTCTGTCTATGGACTGTTACCAGTTAGCATTGTTCCCTGCGATCTCTGTGGACTACAAAACACATAGAAGAGAGAAAGGTGTTATGTAGTCCTAACCCAGTGATGCGTAGTACTCTTCTAAGGTGACAAAGCTGCTCAGTACGGTTGTCACCCTAGTACAGGAAGTAAGGTAATGGCAGGAAAGTGTAAAAAAAATTAAAATGTATATAAATACAAGCCACTACGTTGAAGGAATGGTAAGCTGTAATATTATACATTTTTTTTTTTGTTTTGGTTGGGGGATTAAGTATACAAATATAAACAGTATAGCTAAACCAAGGCAATATAATTAAAAGCGTGATCCGTGCAGCAAAGAGATAACACCCAGTGAGCATGCCTGAGCAGTGGATTACCAGGCAGAATTGTCGGCTCTTATGGCAGGACAGACCCTGTAAGCTCCTTTGTGTAGAAGTCCCAGAATGGGCTTGTGTAATGATAAGACATCTTGGCATGTCTGAGCTTTATACATCCACTTGTGAATGATTGGAATAGGCTGGGACACAACTGATCCTGCTCCCTGATCCTGCCTGCCCAGCAGGGGAACCTGAAGACAGAGATCATGCCTGATCCTTCTACTTTGTGCTTTTCCCTGTCATTGGGAGGCAATCTGAATCTAGTGTGCATTCTGTGAACTTCTACAAAGCAGGATGTCCTATGCAATGACCCTATGTAATGATCCTATGCACTGACCCTATGCAATAATCCTATGCAATGACCCTATGCAATAATCCTATGCACTGACCCTATGTAATGATCCTATGCAATGATCCTATGCAATGATCCTATGCAATGACCCTATGCAATAATCCTATGCAATGATCCTATGTAATGACCCTATGCAATGATCCTATGCAATGATCCTATGTAATGACCCTATGCAATGATCCTATGCAATGACCCTATGCAATGACCCTATGCAATGACCCTATGCAATGACCCTATGCAATGACCCTATGCAATAATCCTATGCAATGATCCTATGTAATGACCCTATGCAATGATCCTATGTAATGACCCTATGCAATGATCCTATGCAATGGCCCTATGCAATGACCCTATGTAATGACCCTATGCAATGATCCTATGTAATGATCCTATGTAATGACCCTATGTAATGACCATATGCAATGACCCTATGCAATGACCCTATGCAATGATCCTATGCAATGACCCTATGTAATGATCCTATGTAATGATCCTATGCAATGACCCTATGTAATGATCCTATGTAATGATCCTATGCAATGACCCTATGCAATGATCCTATGTAATGACCCTATGTAATGACCATATGCAATGACCCTATGTAATAATCCTATGCAATGATCCTATGTAATAATCCTATGTAATAATCCTATGCAATAATCCTATGTAATGATATTATGCAATGACCCTAGTAATGATTCTATGTAATGATGATCCTATGCAATGACCCTATGCAATAATCCTATGTAATGACCCTATGCAATGACCCTATGCAATGATCCTATGTAATGACCCTATGCAATAATCCTATGCAATGATCCTATGTAATGACCCTATGTAATGATCCTATATAATGATGAGAGTGAGGAGAGTACATGTGTTTACAATGTAGCCAGCCCCATCACAGGCACACAAGCACTGCAGGTCAGCAGGAGGCAGCAACAAATGGGTGCAGTAATTGGATGTACTATCAATAGCATGCTGAGCCCTGATCACCCATATGGCATGAGGATGAGGATGATGAGGAGCACTGCTGTCATTTAGGATTTCTCACCTTAGTGTGCAGGCGTCACTGTCATTGCCATGTGTAGGGACAGCACTGGAGCCCAGGAAAGCTCATCCTTCTGCTGGGACTGTATAGTTGGGGAGGGATCAGATGGCAATCCGAGAGATGTTCTGGATTCCTGCCTTGATCACACCACATCCGCCTTGTGGGTCCCCATTCCAGCAATGCTGCACCGAGCTCAGCCTCCCACCTCTCCGATGACAGCACATCACATCAGCAGGCAGCCTTTTGTCTTGTAGCAGTGCAGATTCCGATCATCAGCATTACACACACATTACACAGTGTGCACCGCCTATTGTCTTCCTGCCTGATACAGGAGATCAGCAGGCAGGTGCCTTCCAGGGATTGCAGGGGACTTCCAACTAGATCTTTCTCCCTCCCTTCCTTCCTTCTCACTGGGGCTGCAGGGAGAGCTGGTGAGGTCATAGGAGGTGGGGAGGAGAGAATGGATTGCTTGTCACAGCTCTGCTTCTACTCATCTAGATATCCCAACACAGCTCAGGATCCACACTGTCATACACTGACACACACTGCCACACTGCACACACATCACACTGCACACACTGCCACACACAACACACTGCACACTGCACACACATCACACTGCCACACACATCACACTGCCACACACATCACACTGCCACACACATCACACTGCACGCACATCACACTGCACACACATCACACTGCCACACACATCACACTGCCACACACATCACACTGCACGCACATCACACTGCACACACATCACACTGCCACACTGCACACACATCACACTGCCACACACATCACACTGCACGCACATCACACTGCACACACATCACACTGCCACACTGCACACACATCACACTGCAACGCTGCTATAAAAAGCACACTCCACACACATCACACTGCACACACTCACACACCACACACTCACACACATCACATTGCCACACACATCACACTGCACACACTGCTACACACATCACACTGCCGCACACACATCACACTGCCACACACACATCACACTGCAACACTGCACACACATCACACTGCCACACACATCACACTGCACACACACATCACACTGCAATGCTGCTATAAAAAGCACACTGCACACACTTGCCACACACATCACACTGCACGCACATCACACTGCACACACTGCCACACATCACACTGCCACACTGCACACACATCACACTGCAACGCTGCTATAAAAAGCACACTGCACACACTGTCACACACATCACACTGCCGCACACACATCACACTGCAACACTGCACACACATCACACTGCACACATCACACTGCACACACACATCACACTGCAATGCTGCTATAAAAAGCACACTGCACACACTTGCCACACACATCACACTGCACACACTGCCACACACATCACACTGCACGCACATCACACTGCACACACTGCCACACATCACACTGCCACACTGCACACACATCACACTGCAACGCTGCTATAAAAAGCACACTGCACACACTGTCACACACATCACACTGCACACACTCACACACATCACACTGCACACACACACACATCACATTGCCACACACATTACACTGCACACACTGCCACACACATCACACTGCCACACACACATCACACTGCACACACTGCCACACATCACACTGCACACACTGCCACACACATCACACTGCACACACATCACACTGCCACACATCACACTGCGCACACATCACACTGCAACGCTGCTATAAAAAGCACACTGCCACACACATCACACTGCACACACTCACACACAACACATTGCCACACACATTACACTGCACACACTGCCACACACATCACACTGCCACACACATCACACTGCACACACATCACACTGCCACACACATCACACTGCCACACACATCACACTGCAATACTGCTATAAAAAGCACACTGCACACACTTGCCACACACATCACACTGCCACACACATCACACTGCCACACACATCACACACTCACACTGCCACACACATCACACTGCCACACACATCACACTGCAACACTACTATAAAAAGCACACTGCCACACACATCACACTGCAACACAGCACACACATCACACTACACACACATCACACTGCCAC
The DNA here is from genome assembly GCF_905171775.1 of Rana temporaria. Lineage (NCBI taxonomy): Eukaryota > Metazoa > Chordata > Amphibia > Anura > Ranidae > Rana > Rana temporaria. The sequence continues at coordinate 209,588,150 of NC_053492.1, read as the reverse complement.
ACACATCACTTCCACACACATCACATTGCCACACACATCACACACTGCCACACACATCACACTGCACACACACATCACACTGCAATACTGCTATAAAAAGCACACTGCACACACATCACACTGCCACACACATCACACTGCACACACATCACATTGCCACACACATTACACTGCACACACTGCCACACACATCACACTGCCACACACACATCACACTGCACACACATCATACTGCCACACATCACACTGCACACACTGCCACACACATCACACTGCAACACTACTATAAAAAACACACTGCCACACACATCACACTGCAACACTGCACACACATCACACTGCACACACTGCCACACACATCACACTGCACACACATCACACTGCCACACTGCACACACTGCCACACACATCACACTGCAACACTGCACACACTGCCACACACATCACACTGCACACATTGTCACACACACAGCACACTGCCACACCCATCACACTGAAACACTGCACACATTGCCACACACAGCACACTGCAACACTGCTATAAACAGCGCACTGCACACACTGCCATACACATCACACTGCCATACACCTCACACTGCACACACTGTCATACACATAACCCTGCCATACACATCACACTGCACACACTGCCACACACATCACACTGCCACACACATCACATTGCACACATTGCCACACACACAGCACACACATCACACTGCAACACTGCACACACATCACACTGCAACTGCTATAAACAGCACACTGCACACACTTCTATACACATCACACTGCACACACTGCCATACACATCACACTGCACACACTGTCATACACATCACAATGCACACACTGTCATACACATCACACTGCCATACACATTACACTGCACACACTACCATACACAACACTGCACACACTGCCATACAAATCACACTGACCATATACATCACACTGCCACACACATCACACTGCACACATTGCCACACACACAGCACACACTGCCACACTGCACATATTGCCGCACACTGCACACACTGCCACACACATCACACTGCTATACACATCACACTGCCACACACATTACACTGCAACACTGCTATAAACAGCGCACTGCACACATCACACTGCACACACTACCATACACATCACACTGCACACTGCACATACTGCCATACACATCACACTGCACACACTGTCCTACACATCACACTGCCATACACATCACACCGCACACACTGTCATACACATCACACTGCCATACACGTCACACTGCACACACTGCCGTATAAATCACACTGCCACACACATCACACTGCACACATTGCCACACACAGCACACTACACACACTGCCACACACAGCACACTGCCACACACAGCACACTGCAACACTTCTATAAACAGCGCACTGCACACATCACACTGCACACACTGCCATACACATCACACTGCACACACTGCCATACACATCACACTGCACACACTGTCATACACATCACACTGCCATACACATCACACTACACACACTGCCATACACATCACACTGTCATATACATCACACTGTACACACTGCCAGACACACCACATTGCAGCTTCATATATATGGTAGTGTGTTGTGTATGGCAGTGTGTGCAGTATGATGTGTATGGCAGTGTGTGGAGTGTGATGTGCATGGCAGTGTGTGCGGTGTGATGTTTATAACAGTGTGATGTGTATAGCAGTGTGTGCAGTGTGAGGTGTTTGGCAGTGTGTGCAGTGTGATGTGTATAACATTGTGATGTGAATGGCAGTGTGGTGTGAATCGCAGAGGGTGGTGTGTATGGCAGTGTGTGTGTGTATGGCAGTGTGTGCAGTGTGATGTATATGCAGTGTAATGTGTCTGGCAGTGTTTGCAGTGTGGTGTGTATGACATTATGTGCAGTGTGATATGCATGACAGTGTGCTGTGTATGACAGTGTGTGCAGTGTGATATGCATGACAGTGTGCTGTGTATGACAGTGTGTGCAGTGTGATATATATGGCAGTGTGTACAGTGTGATGTGAATAACAGTGTGATGTATATAACAGTGTGTGCAGTGTGATGTATATAACAGTGTGTGCAGTGTGATGTGAATAACAGTGTGTGCAGTGTGATGTGTTTGGCAGTGTGATGTGTAGGACAGTGTGTGCAGTGTGATGTGTATGGCAGTGTGTAAAGTGTGATGTGTATGACAGTGTGTGAAGTGTGATGTGTATGGCAGTGTGTGCAGTGTGATGTGTTTGGCAGTGTGATGTGTAGGACAGTGTGTGAAGTGTGATGTGTATGGCAGTGTGTGAAGTGTGATGTGTATGGCAGTGTGTGAAGTGTGATGTGTATGACAGTGTGTGCAGTGTGATGTGTTCGGCAGTGTAATGTGTATGGCAGTATATTATATTTATAAATACAGAAATTCATTGTATTGTATAGTACAGGCTAAGTGTCAAACACACTAAGTATGCCACATTCCTTATTCTTATGTAGCAAGCAACTTATTGTTCAAATGAATAAACTGTCAGCTATAGGTACTGTAACGGATCATGGACTGTGCTGCCGGGACAGTTATAATCTTCATGAGGACTACAAGGAACTGCATGGCTTGTCACAATTGGATGTACCACATTGTATTCTGAGCTCAAAGGGTTAATTGGACAAGTCTCTTTCATTGCTCTTTCATTACCTCTCTTTTGTGGAGGTAACAGCCCCCCTGTGAGGTGTCTGCTGAGGGGGATTATGTGTGAGTGATAATTGTTTTAAAGGTTAATTGAATTCTATTGTCTGATCAAGTTAAGGAGCCAAAACGGCTAGCGGCTGATTGGCTCAAGGGAGTGTCATTGTTTCAAAGTGTGTGTATTGAAGTCCCCCCTGGGGGGGGGGGGAGTGTCATTTGTTTCTGTACAGTTGTAACCAGATATAAGGAGGAAAAATGTGGCAAATAAAGTCAGTCTGCTTGACTCTGCAAACGTAGTCCGTATCGTTTCTTGGAAGGGCGTTCGATGGGATATACCGGCGATACTTGCATATCGCAGCTTGCCAGGGAAAAGGACGTCTCCAACGGCTGAGACCCTCACACCAGTGGGTAGCCGTTACATTGGTTGGCAGCGGTGGGATGGTCCTTTTATCCAAAGAGCAAGTGCTGAATGGAGTCGCAGTATGCCAGGCTGAAAAGATCCACACTAAAAGATCTATTGGAGAGTCGTGGTAGGAGCGCCAGCAACAGACCACGGAGGGAGCTGATAGCTGACCTGCTGGAGCTGGACGAAATGGATGGATCCATGGAAGGAACGGAGCCCCTTGCACCTGTCAGCGAGGAAGATGTAATTACTGGGATTGTACAGCGGAGATTATCCTTGTATCCAGAAACGTCCGTGGAACTAATCAACCAGCTGTTCCGGGAAGCAAGGGAAGAGATACAAACGAAGAGGGGACAAGAACTGGAACTGGTAAGAGCGAGACAGCCCATTACACCTGCAGTTCCTACCCCCCCACCCAATGGGTCACTATTTTGTCGGGGAAATTGTCGGGCAAAGCCAATGAAGCCTTTCGGGCTCTTGCTCCAGAGGATATTTTACAATACCAGCAAGTTAAAAAGGCGCTGCTAACCCGATACGCCGTAACTCCAGAAGCCTACCGCCGGCGCTTCCGGGAGTCCAAGAAGATGGCTGTGGACTCCCACATGGAATGGGCCAACCAGTTACAAAGGGTGGCATCCCTTTGGGTCCAAGGGTGCAAGGCCAACACCGGGGAGGAAGTATTGCAGCTGTTCCTAATGGAACATTTCTTTCAAGACCTGGCCGCAGACATACAAGACTGGGTACGAGATCGCCGTCCCGCTAACTTAAACGAGGCGGCTCGGCTAGCAGATGAGTACGCGGAGACAAGGAAAGTAAGCCAGAGTACTATGCGGCTGGCTCAGAAGGTAGAACCGCGTACTCCAACCGTCACCCCACGCCCAGAGTTTCGGGCTCCAGTCCCACCACGTCCTCAGGGGCCTAGCAACTACCCCCGGGATTCGCCTAGGGTGACGTGCCATCACTGCAGCGACACTGGACATATTGCTCGTTATTGCCCTTTGAGAGCTACAAATAACAATTGGAGACGCACAACACCCAACACAGAGGTCACTCCATCACGTCCCTCTGCGGCCCACTGCCTGGAGACCGAGGGGGGCCCTGAGGAATGTCTGGGAATTTGGTATGAGGCAGACCCAATACAAGCGGCCTCTCCGGATAACCGTCAGCATCACCGTCAGGAGGTACGAGTGAATGGACAAGTAGCACAAGGCCTAAGAGATTCCGGGACTACTATTTCTCTGATTCAAAAACATCTGGTAAAGCCAGAGAACGTGTCCACTCGCACAGTTGCCGTCCGGGTCGCAGGGGGTGCTGTATTTCGCGTACCCACCACCCGGGTGCACTTAGACTGGGGAGCCGGGTCAGGAAAGACCACAGTTGGTATCATGGACAACCTACCTGCCGAGGTGGTGCTGGGCAACGACATTGGCCCTCTGACTTCGGCTTATTTACCTACACCTGCTGCTGCTTGTGCCGTGACCACCCGCGTTGCTGGAATCAACCCACTTGCTGCTGAGAACCGGGTAAGACTACCTTCCCCGACATGTACTGTAGATCCGGCACAATATCACAGTCTAAAATGGGAATGTGACAAGTTGGCCAGTGAGAAATCAAAGATGCAACGACACTATGTCACGTATTATGAGATGTCCCGTGGCTTGAACATTGAAATGCACAAACAGGCGGAAATTGTCAAAAGATTAAATGGGATTTGCATCCAGGTGGTGCCGTATCTGTCCCAAGAGCATCAGCAACAGGTTTTGGGAGCCATTGAGAGAGTAAAGCAAGTGACTGTTCCAGAATTGAATTCTATTATTCACCGTCACCATCAGCTACCGACCTGGTAAGCCAATGGGAAGGCCGACGGACTGTCCAGGCAAACGGAACTTTTACCCTAACAGCAGACCGGACATCCCTAAGTTGATCCGAAAAGGATCAATCCGGGTCTGCCGGCGTGTTCCACAAAAGGGGGGCAGTGTAACGGATCATGGACTGTGCTGCCGGGACAGTTATAATCTTCATGAGGACTACAAGGAACTGCATGGCTTGTCACAATTGGATGTACCACATTGTATTCTGAGCTCAAAGGGTTAATTGGACAAGTCTCTTTCATTGCTCTTTCATTACCTCTCTTTTGTGGAGGTAACAGCCCCCCTGTGAGGTGTCTGCTGAGGGGGATTATGTGTGAGTGATAATTGTTTTAAAGGTTAATTGAATTCTATTGTCTGATCAAGTTAAGGAGCCAAAACGGCTAGCGGCTGATTGGCTCAAGGGAGTGTCATTGTTTCAAAGTGTGTGTATTGAAGTCCCCCCTGGGGGGGGGTGTCATTTGTTTCTGTACAGTTGTAACCAGATATAAGGAGGAAAAATGTGGCAAATAAAGTCAGTCTGCTTGACTCTGCAAACGTAGTCCGTATCGTTTCTTGGAAGGGCGTTCGATGGGATATACCGGCGGTACTTGCATATCGCAGCTTGCCAGGGAAAAGGACGTCTCCAACGGCTGAGACCCTCACACCAGTGGGTAGCCGTTACAGGTACAGTAATTATTAGCAGGGGTTCCCTGAAAGTTCAATCAGAGCACTGCTGTTTTGTACTTCCTTATCCAGTAATAGGCTAGGAGTGGGCTGGTGGCTGGCATACAATACTTACCTGCAGTGGAGAAAAAGAAGACCACTGACCTGGCTATGCTATCTTGCAGGAGTGTCTGAGTGAGTGAGTGAATAACTTGTATAACGCTACAAATGCGAACTGAATCGCCTCAAGGCGCTTGCCATCCATTTTCCTTCTATTTATCCTTCAGAATAAGTGGGTCTTGAGTTTCTTTCTGAAGGCCTGGTGATTCACTTCCGTTCGGATATTAGTAGGTAATGCGTTCCATAGTCAAGGTCCTTGGACTGCAAATCTTCCTTCTCCTTTGGTCTTGTAGCGGGCCTTGGGGATTTGTAGTAGTTTTTGGTTAGTTGATCGAAGAACGCGATTGGGGTTTTGGTATTTTATTTTCTCACCTAAATATTGGGGGGCGATTCCGTGTACACATTTGTGCGTCAGGCAGAGGGCCTTAAATGTGACTCGGTCCTTCAGCCAATGGAGGGATCTCAGAGAGGGAGTGATTGATTCCCAGGGTTTTTTCCCTGTTCCTAGTCGTGCCGCCATATTCTGGACGACTTGAAGACGGGCAATCTGGTATTTTGGGAGTCCGAGGTAGAGGGAGTTAGCATAATTGAGCCTAGAGTTGATAATTGTTCCTACCGCTACTGCTGTGTCTTCTTTCGGGATGAAGGGAACGAGTCTTCGTAGTAGACGTAGAAGATGGTGAGATCCGCTAACTACTGATCCTATTTGTGCATCCATTGTCATGTCAGAGTCAAAAATTACTCTGAGGCTTTTGACTTTGGTGCTTATGGTGATGGTTTGTCCCAAGATGGGCGGTGGCGTCCATGTTGTCCTGGCAAGTCTATTTTTGTTTGCGTGGAGCAGAAGGAGTTCTGTTTTTGATCCATTGAGTTTAAGGTGACTCTCCGTCATGCAGTTGTCTATTAAAGTGAGGCATTGTTCTAGTACGGGGTATTGGTCCTTTTTGTTGCTGATACAAAAATAAAGTTGAGTGTCATCCGCGTAGGAATGGTGGAGTAGGTCCTGGTTACTGATAATTTTGAGAAACGGGTGGAGGTAAATGTTAAATAGTACGGGCGATAGGTGTGATCCTTGGGGGACTCCGCATGACAGGGTACGTGCTTCAGATGTGAAAGGTCCTAGTTTCACTGTCTGGGATCGATTTTACAGGAATGATGAAAACCGGGGTAGATCCGAGTCTGCAACTCTAGCTACTTCTGCGAGGCGAGTCAGCAACAATTTGTGGTCTACTGTGTCAAAGGCAGCACTAAGGTACAGCAGTATCAGAAGACATGATTCTCCTTCATCTGCTGCTTCGAGAGCGTCATCCCATATTTTGAGAAGTGCTGTTTATGTCCCGTGACCTGGACGAAAACCTGATTGTAGTGGGTCCAGAAGTTTTTTGGGTGTCTAAATGGTGTTGTAGCTGTTGTACTACTGCTTTCTCAATAACCTTCTGGGTCACAATACTGGCTGCATGTTCGGCTGAGGTTCAGGTTGGGTCTACCATGGAATCAAAGGGAACTCTGTCTGCTTACAGTTCGCGATCCCAATGAGCCAATGCGGGAGCATTCATCAGCTAGTATAAAAGGCCAATAATGGGGTCTTTATTATGTGCAGGCGTTGATTTACGAAAGGAATATAGGCTGTTCACTTTGCAAGGGAATTTTCCATTTGATTGGGGAATGTAGTGAAGCTCTGTCCAGTTCCATCATCCAATCATGCGTAAGTAAAAACACTTTTTTTTTTTCTTACACATGATTGGGTACTCTTTGTAAAGTACATTTTCACCACATTCATTAACCACTTCAGCCTTGGAAGGATTTGCGCCCTTATTGACCTGGAATTTTTTTGCGATACGGCACTGCATCGCTTTAGCTGACAAATGCGCGGTCGTGCAACATTGTACCAAAAAAAAATTATGTCCTTTTTTACCCACAAATAGAGCTTTCTTTTGGTGGTATTTGATCACCTTTGCAGTTTTTATTTTTTGTGATATAAACAAAAAAAAAATGTTGTTCTTTTTTACTTTCTGCTATAATACCTATCCCCAAAAAAATAAATAAAATGTATTTATCAGTTTTTCTACATATTTTTGTCCGAAAAAATCACAATAGGCGTATATTAATTGATTTTCGCAAAAGTTATAGGCCCGGATTCACGAAACACTTAAGCCGACGTATCTGGAGATACGCCGCGTAAGTCTATCTTTGCGCCGTCGTATCTATGCGCCGTGCCCACAATCTGAGATACGCCTGAAAATAGGCTTTATCCGACCGACGTAACTTTCCTACGCCGGTGTATCGTTGCCGCATATTTACGCTGGCCGCAAGTGGTACTCCCATTGATTTCCTATTCACCTATGCAAATGAGGGAGATACGCCAATTCATGAAAGTACTTGCGCCTGGCGCATAATATACGCGGTTTGCGTAAGTCGTACGTCCGGCGCAAAGTTATTCCCCATATAGGAGGCGCAAGTCAGGCAAAGGTATGGACCAGGGAACACAGCCGTCGTTTACGTAGTACGTGAATAGGGCTAGGCGTAGGTTACGTTCACGTCGTAGGCAGTGATTCGACGTATCTTAGGCAGTTGTTTCGACGTGATTCTGAGCATGCGCACTGGGATGCGTCCACGGGATGGCGCATGCGCCGTACGTTATTCGTAACTTTATGACGCTCAGTCCTTCATTTACATGGGGTCATGCCTCATTAGCATGGCTCAAGCCCACTTCCACCTACGCTGAGGAAACCCAGCATATCTTTAAGAGCGACTGGGGGCGAGTGCTTTGTGAATACTGTGCTTGCCTTTGTGCACTGCATCGGCGTAGCGTATATTCGATACGCTACGCCGGCATAACTATGCGCCAATGTATGTGAATCAGGGCCATAGTGTCTAAAAACTACGGGATAAATTTAGGAACTTTTATAAAAAAATATATTGTTTTTACTAGTAATGGCAGTGATCTACGATTTTTGGTGGGACTGCGACATCGTGGCGGACAAATCTGACCCCAAATGACACTTTTTGTGGACCAGTGACATTATTACGTTGATCAGTGCTATAAAAATGCATTGATCAATGTACAAAATTACACTGGCAAGGAAGGGGTTAACACTAGGGGCCGAACAAGGGGTTAAGTGTGTTCCCTGGGTGTGTTCTAACTGTGGCTTACTGGGAACAGTAGATCTCTGTCATGTCATCTGCCAGAATGGGGAATCACCTTGTTTACATAGGCAGTTCCCCATTCTGCCTCTCCTCACCACAATCGCCGATCGACGGTGGACATCGAGTCCGCAAAATCCGCGGTGTGTGTGCGCCCGCTATCCTCCTTGCATGGACTGGCGTACAGGTACGTTGGTTAGCGCAGGAAAGCCGACCTGCCCCAGTATATCTGCATGAGCTGGTCGGCTAGTGGTTAAGCTAAGGGAACATTCTTTGTAAAGTGAAGGTTCCCCTGCAAAGTGAACAGACTTTTTTGCTTTTAGTAAAATGAACCCCATTGTGTCCGTGTATTAGAAGCAGCTGCAGGGAAAGGATAAGGAGAGCTAACAAACTGTATAAGGAAAGATTGGGGTCAGTTAAAAAACTATACTTTAAATTCTTGCTGCCTATGAACTGCATGTGCATGGTTGCAAAGAGGGTGGACTTTAACACCAACACACACTGCACATACTGGGGCAGATCCACAGACCAAATTTCCCGCGTGAATCCTCAAACCAAGATACGACGGCATCTGGGTTTGATCCGACAGGCGTATGGCTTCGTACGCCTTCGGATCGTAGATGCAATACTTCGGCGTCCGCGCGGCCGTCACATTCTCTTACGTCGTCTCTAGTCGGCTTTTTCCGGCGTATAGTTAAAGCTGCTTTTTTGCGGCGTATAGTTAGATTTGCCATGTTAAGTATGGCCGTCGTTCCCGCGTCGAAATTTGTATTTTTTCGCGTAAGTCGTCCGTGAATCGGGATGGATGTAAGTCACGTCTAAGTTTAAAAAATAACGTCCTTGCCCCCAAGCCCACCCATTTTTGAAGCCTCAGGCTCTAATCACATGCTTCAACCCCCCCCCCCCCCATTAAAATCTATGGTCCAGCACCCTGCATGTAGCTCAGGGGGCCGGATGCATGGATAGGGGGGCCGCCCCCCTAATGGATGGACCGCCAACAGTTTGCTTAGCTTTTTACAATATGAAAATACTCTTCTCTACAAAAGTGGAACTTTAAATTAAGCATGTGTTATGAAATTAATTTCACAGTAAAAATCTTTGTAGCTGAAAGTAAATAAAGAAAAAATACATATTGGTATATGACCTGGCGATACATTTTTTATCTCTGTTCAGGCATGTGCCATAACAAACCGCACAAAGTGTACCGCATACTTATCCTTTTTATCATAGTAACATTTTTGTGCCAAAACTTTGTTGTTATGGGAGTCGTCCATATAAATATTAACTTTCCCAGTACTGTACAGTGTTCTCACAGGTAAAATATTTTACACTGAATACAAAATGAACTCATAGCCTCATGGAGCTAAAATTAACAGTTCACAAAAAATAAACTTGTATTTTACTGGTCTAAATAATTTTGTTTTTTAAATGTGATGACCATAGTTTTTTTTGTTTTAAAAAAATCAATTATTTTTAATATGAGAATTTGCAGCTTTGTTGGTGCAGAAAAGTGCCCGATCTTGTGAAGTCCAAATCCCTCTACTGACCTTGAACATCAACACATATAGGCCCGGATTCACATACTTCGGTGCATATTTATGCGGGCGTAGCGTATCTCTTTTACGCTACGCCGGCGCAGCGCAAAGAGGCAAGCACTGGATTCACAAAGCACTTGCTCCCACTTCTGTTGCTGCAAAGAAGACATGATATGACGGCGTAGGCAAGTTACGTCGGTCGTAGGAAGCCTATTTTTAGGCGTATCTCAGATTGTGGGCACGGCGCACAGATACGACGGCGCACACTTACACTTACGCGGCGTATCTCGAGATACGTCAGCGTAAGTGCTTTGTGAATCCGGGCCATAGTATACGATAGGTGGAAAAATTGTATACCACTAAATCAAAAGGCAGTGGTTCTGCCTCCAACTAGAACCTGGAACCCATGTCTTCTTTGCAGCAACTGTTGCTGTCATCTAAAGTATGAAAAACGTGTATATTTTTGCTAAACTTTGGTTGTGAGATATTTTTTTTTATTATGTACATTCAGTCTTGCTGTTAGTAACTGTATTCCCCTTCCAGAATAATTTTAGGTAGATCTGACATTATGTATACCAGTACTTCATGATAATGTTTCATTTCGTTTTTCATTTAACAGAATAAAGCCTTTTCATTAACCATGCAATTTTACATTCTATGCACAATATCATTTTGGAACATTGTATAATTTATCTTTAAATGAATTAACTCTTTATTTCTTTTTGGAAGCTATGGCAATACGTTTGATCTTCTATTTTAGTCACATTGTGGTGTTTATGAAATTAAAGGTATTACTTTTTTGAAGTCAATTCCTTTTTTTTTTTTTAAGAAAAAAAAAAAAGATTAATCTTAGATCCAGTATAAGGTGTGGTAGAAGCAGTGGAGTTGCTTGGTACATTTGCGTATTCTTCTCAGTTCCCAGGGAAAACAGCAAGAAAGGAGAAAGAGATCAATGAAAGGAAAGAAGAGACACAGAAGAGGCAATATGGGAGCAACAATCAGCTTCAACAATCTGCTTTATGTTATGATACAGGACCCATAACATTTCCATCTAGTTACCCAGAAGTGCTTCAGAATTTTTGGGACTCTAAAACTCCATTGGCCTTATAATAGAGATGTTTGCGAGTGTTGGAAGGTGTAGATGTTGTCAATTGTAAAAAGGAGTAGCAGCATTAGGTCTAGGCCTAATGCCGCGTACACACGATCGGTTAAACCGATGAGAACGGTCTGATGGACCGTTTTCATCGGTCCAAACCGATCGTGTGTGGGCCCCACCGGTTATTTATCCATAGGTAAAAAAAAGCAATCTTGTTTTAAATTTAACCGATGGATACCTAACCGATAGAAAAATAACGATCGTTTGTAGGCACGTCCATCGGCTAAACATCCACGCATGCTCAGAATCAAGTCGATGCATGCTTGGAAGCATTGAACTCGTTGTGTTTTACGTCACCGCGTTCTGACACGATCGTTTTTTTAACCGATGGTGTGTAGGAACGACTGACCATCAGTCAGCTTCATCGGTTAACCGATGACAACTGTCCTTCAGACCGCTCTCATCGGATGGGCCGATCCTGTGTACAGGGCAATAGTCTACCATTTTAATCAGACACATTGGAGAAGTAAATATAGTTCCAGATGTTCCCACATATCTGTCCTTTTCATACTGTCATGTACTTTAGGAACCATTTCTTACTAGAGCCTCGCCTGCACTACTATCTATATATACACAATACAGTATCTGTGTAGTTGTCATTCATCTATTGATTATTAATTAGTAAATCGCTTATTTTGTTCAAAAATTATTCAGCATTAAATGAATAATTTTCCATATTTAGAAAGTGGAGTATAAATGTAACTAATTAAAGCAGTAAACAATATTTTGGAAGGACACCATAGCTTAAAGTGGTTGTAAACCCTTAGTGGGAAAAAAAACCTGCAAGACAAAGGCATAATGAGCTAGTATGCATAGCTCATTATGAATTACTTACCTGAGATCGAAACCCCTGCAGCCATGGACAGGGGATATCTCCTAAACCCTGCAGGTTTAGGAGATATCCTGGGTAGCTATGGGTAAGCCTTATTATAGGCTTACCTAAAGCACAAAGTGGTTGTAAAGAGTTCACATCCACTTTAAAGCGGTATTAAAGGGATTGTAAGGGCAGAAGTTTTTTTTTATCTTAATGCATTCTATGCATTAAGAAGAAAAACTGTCTGTGTGCAGCAGCCCCCCTAATACTTACCTGAGACCCCTCTCTGTCCAGCGATGACCACGAGTGTCTCAGCCGTCCAAGATTCTCCCTCCTGATTGGCTGTGACACAGCAGCGGTGCCATTGGCTGTTGCAGCTGTCAATCAAAGTCAGCTAGACAATTAGGGAGGGGGCCGGGTTGGGGCTCCATGTCTGTATGGACACACGGAGCGGTGACTCAGCTCGGGTGCCCCATAGCAAGCTGCTGTCTGTGGGGGCACTGAACAGGAGGGAGGGGCCAAGAGCACAGAAGAGGGACCCGAGTCTAGGAGGATCCAGGCTGCTCTGTGCAAATCCATTGTACAGAGAAGGTAAGTGTAACATGTTTGTTATATTTAGAGCAAAAAAACAAGACTTTACAATTGCTTTAAATTTAAAGACAAAAAAAGTGTTCTATTACAGATCACCAATTCTTACATGTGATGGATGCATTTGTTTAATTTTTTCAGGGTGTTTCCTTTATTTTTACCTGGTGATCTGCCCATTAAGTCTATTATTTAAGTGTCATTAAACCCAGACTATATAAAACTCTCATTTCATGTTACGGTATATAACAGAGTGTGCATACTCACAAAGCCACTAAAACATTTGTTTTGTGCAGAGTGAAATAAAATTGGTCAATTATGCTTTGAGCTGTCCCTCCCATCTTCTCTATGTCCCCACTGCAGCATGAGATATTGTAGACCAGCTGTTGTTATCTACCTAGCATGCTCCATTTTCAGTTCCCTTCTAAGCACTTAAAGCGGAGGTTCTGTGGGAAAACGTTTTTTTTTTTTAAACACTAATCTGCTGCTTTTACTATAGTATTTCTTTTACTCACATGTCCCGTTTTAGCAGCCGCCAGGATCCTCTTTTACCATAAAAGAATATTTTATAAAATATAATGATGGACATTGCCATCTTAATTGTGGGCACTCTGAAACCCTCCTGTTCTTTCTTCCGGGATGCGGCGAATGCTGATCTCCCAGCATTCACGGCGTAATACCGCGCATGCGCAGTGTCAACAGCGAGCCGCGCCGTCAACACTGCAGAGTTGCTATCACAACGGCCGGCGGCGTCCTGAAAAGGACACGCCCCGCTGTGATAATTATAATAGGGGAAGATGTATCCGCCCTCCCTCATCATATGACGTGCTTTGCGAGTCGTGACCCGCTTCCCGCGTCACATGACAGCCTAGCTAGCGCGAGACTACGGCGCCTAGCTATTTGAGATGGCCTGCACGTCACTCACAGGAGAACACACAGTCAGCTCCCAGAATACAAAGAGCCGTCGGGGAATATAGCGACACGCCCACTCCCCGCTGGGCTGAAAACCAGGAAGTAGAGGAGATAAGAGGTAAGGGAGCATTTAAAAAAAAAAATTCAACGCTATCATCCGTAAATAGGGTTAAAGCTAGCCATGCTGAAAACTTCATTTTGAAGGTGAATCTCCGCTTTAATTTCCTATTTTTTCTTATCTGTGCAGCCCACAAGACTATGGAGTTACACATGTGGGTGTATACACTCCCCTTTTTCCTCTATGTTCTCCTATTGCTAAACACTATGGGCCAGATCCACGTCGATAGTCGTATCTTTAAATGGGCGTAGCATATCGTATAAACGCTACGCCGCCGCAACTTTGAGAGGCAAGTGCTGTATTCACAAAGCACTTGCCTCTAAAGTTACGGCGGCGTAGCGTAAATCTGCCGGCGTAAGCGCGCCTAAATCAAATGAGGAACTGGGGGCCATGTTTTATGTAAAATAAGCTTTACCCCACGTAAACAACGCTTTTTTCATATGGCGCATGCGCGCGCATGCTCAGTATCACGTCGAATATTCTAATTAAATTACGCCCGCTCAATGCCTAGACGACGTGAAGTTAATTTACGCAAAGCCCTATTCGCGAACGTTTTACGCAAACAACGGAAAATTCGACGCTGGCCTGACATCATAGAGCAGGGGTAACGTTACGCCGAAAAAAGCCTTACGTAAACGACGTAAAAAAATGCGCCGGGCGGACGTACGTTTGTGGATTGGCGTATCTAGCTAATTTGCATACTCGACGCGGAAATCAACGGAAGCGCCACCTAGCGGCCTGCGTAAATATGCACCTTAGATCCGACGGCGTACTAAGACGTACGTCAGTCGGATCTAGCCCAGCTTCAGGCGTATCTTGTTTTGTGGATACAAAACAAAGATACGCCGGAGCATCCTAGAAGTTACGCGGTGCATCAATAGATACGCCAACGTAAATTCTTCGTGGATCTGGGCCTATGGGTGTGAAATATAGTATACAGATTGATTGCATTCACTAAGAAACTAAAAAAAGGTTTGTTTTGATATAAATCAGTATTAAATATATAAAAATGTAATTTCTAATACCTGTAAAATAATGCAGATGCTGTCTGAACAAAATGAAATCTAGTGTCAATCATCTTTGACTCTGCCTATGCCATATTAATGCACATAAAAATAAAAATAAATACACAGTTGATGTTCAATAAGATTTACAGACTCATATCACAGACATACATCAGGCAACATGCATCAGTAGAGTAATAAAAGCCCCTGACTTCTATTACTTCTTTTTTTTTTTCTTCTTCCTGTGCATTTAATAACTGTAATAAATGTATTCATACAATAAAGATCATGTTTATTAAAAGCTTATATGCATGGAATGCCTTTGATTTTATTACCAGAAGGTGAAAAGTCATCTGTGAGTTGAGCGGCAATAAAAACATCACTTTTTTCAACATCTGGAATCAATTAAGGTATAGTAGTAATATGATCTGAACTGGTTTGTAATTATAACCTTATTGTATTTCTATTTAATGGCAGCATGTCAAAGGAAACATTTTAAGCTCACACAATTTTTCCTGTCTTATAATGATTGAGGAAACACATAATTCAATGTTTCCTTTGTATTGTTGTTCATAAATGTTTTGTTATCTTGCATGATATTACCTTGAGTTCTGCACTGACTGACACTATGTATTCAAGCATGGCATGTTCGCTTGGGGTAACCACGTGTGCAATGTGCATCATTAGGCACATATTGGGAGAGATGTGAGCTGAGTGTAGTGTGGAAAGAAAATCAAAATTGCTGTCCTGACAGTTTTAAAGGCTAATGCCATACACACACTCGGATATTGCATGGAGCCCCAGATCGAGGGAGATTATCAGTGGTCTTGTATGTCTTCCATTTTCTAATTATTGCTCCCGCAGTTGATTTCTTCACACCAAGCTCCTTGCCTATTGCAGATTCAGTCTTCCCAGCCTGGTGCAGTTCTACAATTTTGTTTCTGGTGTCCTTGGACAGCTCTTTGGTCTTCACCATAGTGGAGTTTGGAGTGTGACGGTTTGAGGTTGTGGACAGGTGTCTTTTATACTGATAACAATTTACAACAGGTGCCATTAATACAGGTAATGAGTGGAGGACAGAGGAGCCTCTTAACCACTTAAGCCCCGGACCATATTGCTGCCTAAAGACCCAAGGGGTTTTTACAGTTCGGGACTGCGTCGCTTTAACAGACAATTGCGCGGTCGTGCGACGTGGCTCCCAAACAAAATTGGCGTCCTTTTTTCCCCACAAAAAGAGCTTTCTTTTGGTGGTATTTGATCACCTCTGCGGTTTTTATTTTTTGCGCTATAAACAAAAATAGAGCGACAATTTTGAAAAAAATGCAATATTTTTTACTTTTTGCTGTAATAAATATCCCCCAAAAACATATATAAAAATTTTTTTTCCTCAGTTTAGGCCGATACGTATTCTTCTACCTATTTTTGGTAAAAAAAATCGCAATAATCGTTTATCGGTTGGTTTGCGCAAAATTTATAGCGTTTACAAAATAGGGGATAGTTTTTTTGCATTTTTATTTTTTTTATTTTTTTTTACTACTAATGGCGGCGATCAGCGATTTTTTTCGTGACTGCGACATTATGGCGGACACTTCGGACAATTTTTACACATTTTTGGGACAATTATCATTTTCACAGCAAAAAATGCATTTAAATTGCATTGTTTATTGTGAAAATGACAGTTGCAGTTTGGGAGTTAACCACAGGGGGCGCTGTAGGAGTTAGGGTTTACTTTGTGTGTGTTTACTAGTGTAGGGGGGTGTGGCTGTAGGAATGACGTCATCGATCGTGTCTTCCCTATAAAGGGAATGACGCGATAGATGCGCCGACACAGTGAAGCACGGGGAAGCCGTGTTTACACACGGCTCTCCCCGTTCTTCAGCTCCGGGGAGCGATCGCGACGGAGCGGCTATAAACAAATAGCCGCGCCGTCGTCCCGGATCGCTCCCCGAGCGGACCCGACCTCCGCATGTACCGGGGGGGGTCCCGATCGGACCACCCACGTCTAGCAGAGGACGTACAGGTACGTACATGTGCCTGTCCGTGCCATTCTGCTGACGTATATGTACATGAGGAGGTCGGGAAGTGGTTAAAGAAGAAGATACAGGTATGTGAGAATCAGAAATCTTGCTTGTTTCTAGGTGACCAAGGGCCAGATTCAGGTACCTGCGCCGCGGCGTAACATATCCCGTTTACGTTACACCACCGCAAGTTTTCAGCGTAAGTGCCTGATTCACAAAGCACTTACCTGTAAACTTGCGACCATTTAAATTAGGCGCGCTCCCATGCCGAACGTTCTGCGCATGCTCCATTCGCAATTTTCCCAACGTGCTTTGCGCAAAATTACGGCGCCCCGACGTGTTTGTGAATGGCGACCTGCGTAACGTACTTACGCCAAAAAAAATTACAAATTCGAAGCGGGAACGACGGCCATACTTTAACATGGCTGGTGTAAAATTAAGCAATGAAAAAGATTGCTTAACTTTGCGACGGGAAAAAACTACGTTACGCATGCGAGTAGGTTCGTGGATCGCCGTAAATGCTAATTTGCATACACGACGCTGGAAAACGACGCGAACTCCACCCAGCGGCGGCCGAAGTATTGCAGCCTAAGATCCGAAGGCGTACGAAGCCGTAAGCCTGTCGGATCTTAGCCAAAAGCCGTCGTATCTTGTTTGTGAATCACAAATCAAGATACGATGCGGCAAATTTGAAAATATGCCGGAGTATCAGTAGATACTCCGGCGTGTTTGTTCTGTGAATCTGGCCCCAAATACTTATTTTCCACCATAATTTGCAAATAAATTCTTTCCAGATCAGACAATGTGATTGTCTGTATTTGTTTCCACATTTTGTCTCTCATAGCTGAGGTATACCTGTGATGACAATTACAGGCCTCTCTTATCTTTTTAAGTGGGAGAACTTGCACAATTGGTGGCTGACTAAATACTTTTTGCCCCATTGTATGTTTTTCACATTTTAGACTGGGGTGCCTTTTGACTTTCAGATATGCTGGTCTATATCTACAATAAGACAAACAAATAAATACAATGGAACTGGACATAGGTGTGCGCAGTTTATTGCATTAGGGCGTGCACCCAATGTATGTGTGTGTACATATGCAGGGCCGTTTGAAGACATTTGGGGGCCCAAAGCAAAAAAAAGTGAGTTTTCAAGTTGAGAGAAGCGGGGGGGGGGGGGTTGGCGGCTTACCTCTATCCTCTGCCTCACACGCACACGCCGGCATATGTTGGTGTCCGCACAGGGGCCCCAGCAGGGAGGGCCCTTGCCGCATCGCTGCGTCCTCCTGCAGTCCGGTCGGCCGTGTACCATAACTGCAACTGCACAGGTACAGGGGATTCAGTTTGCTGTTCCCGGGGCCGGACTGAAAGGAAGTGAACACTCAGTGTGTGCACTTCCTGTCAGTCCGGCCGGGAACAGGAACCTGATATCCTGTACCGCGCGGTTATGGTTCTCAGTTGAGAAGAGATTGGTGTCAGGAGGGCAGTGGATGGTGTCCGTAGTATTTATTTTTTATTTTTATTTTCTTACAATTTTATTTTTATAATATTTTTTTTTTACTATTTTTTTAGGTTCCCTGTTAGGGGGCTTTGGTGAAATATCAGGGGATTAAACAGGGGGAATCTGTACCACACAGGGTGATCAGACCTGTGCAAGTCTATGGAACTAGATATAGAGGTATCCAGAGGTAAAAAAAGAAAAGAATGAAATCCATTTTACTTTGTGGCAGAAAGCAATTTGGGCCTGTACCTGCAAAATTCCTGTAACACTTTTCTGCCTCCATGTTTCTGGGTGCAACTAGCCACCCTAGCCACCCCAGAAAAATATTAATAACCCTTTTTGCAATAAAAACCCAAAAATGTGAATTACCCAAAGCCTGACTTATAGAAAATATGTTAACTTCTTTTGAGATAACAGTATGTAAAAGACTGTAACAGAAATACTTGCTGATGTTATAAAAATATCCCCTATATTTTTAGGTGAATCTGTCCCAAAAATCAATCACCAAATAGTCTTCCTTCAAAATAGAAACAAGTTACCTCTACTAATGTTAGCACTCTCACACACCTAGGGTTGCCACCTGTCCAGGATTCAACCGGACAGTTTGAGTTTTGAATCATGTGTCCGGGTTTCAGTCCACCTGAAACCTGGACAGATTATTCAGACCAGGTTGTGGCTCCCCAAGTAACCGAGATAGTCATACACAAATCTGTTGCCACTGCGGGTGTTGGGGGCAGGTTTGGCATCACTGAAGGGTAGGGTGATGATGTCAGCAAGAGCAATTTGGCCACACCCACTGGCATACTCTGTGCACTACATTACTACTCCCCTTGCGGCACCCAAGTGTTTACTGCAAAAAAATAAATAAAAAAATTGCCCTGTGCCGCAAAAGTGTTCAGGTTTGGCTTGAAGAAAAGGTGGCAACCCTACACACACCGCTCCAATTAAGAGAAATTACACCTGAAGTCTCTACACATATTTGTGAGTGTCGATCTGCTGTGTATCCCACTGCACTTGTGGTTCCTACTGCAGACACCACAACAGGACGCCAAGGCAAGGTCCTCACAGGTCCTGAAGACTGATGGTGGGGATGATGTCACAAAGTAAGGCTGCAACAAGACGGATACGGGCTGGGCCACAACTGCAGGGCCTTATTCCTGGTTGTAACTCCCAGAGGAAGTGCTGCCATGGATTATGTGACAGTCGTTCAGGCGAGGGGGAAAAAACTGCATTGGTGGTATTTTTAGGAAGAAAACAAATATGGGCTTCAGATTTTTTAGGAGATGTATACGCTTTTGTATAATAATTTTTAATGTAAAGGAATTCTGAGGTTGCATTAGGAAAAAGCACATTTCTAGAAATTCAGAAATATATCCCTATATCTTATCTAAAAACATGAGATGAAAGATAAATTTGTATTGTTTTTTTTTTTTTTATAGATTACTGTACTCATTAACAACATTACTATATAAGCTAGCATGATTTAAAAAAAATCCCTAGAAAGAGATGAAAGAATACGTAAATGTGTATTTAAAGCAAGGATTTTATAATTCAATCTGATTTCTGTTTGAGAATTGATGTTAGTTTTTCTGGTGCCAAACACGCTCTGCCAAATTTTATGTAAACCTATTTAAACATTAATTCTGCACACTGTCCAAATGTTTTAAAAATGATTCATTCCCTTTAAAAGTCCACACAGCTACGAGAAAAAAATACTTATAAATAAATATTTTTATATTACTGGAAAGCATTAAATATATGACTTTCTAACAATGCTTATCTAGTAAGAACAGCTTTATTTCCAACTTAATTCATGGCACGGGCTACCAAATAGTAAACAGATGGACCCTACTGAAGGGATACATCACTCACATTCTCCCACAAAGTTCCAATGAGGGTAAATCTTCCAATGAGGATTCCTGTTCCAATGACAGCCGTCTAACAGGAGAATTCACATTTTTTTGTAGAGATTTTTTCCCACTTCCTGTTAAATTTCAGAAACGGGAAGTGACGAGAAATCTCCACAACAGGATGGACAGCAATAAAAAGCAAAAAATAAACTTTTCTGTTTTCTGTTAAAAAAATAAACTGAAAGGTGTTAATCCAGCACTAAAATAAAAGTTGTGACTATACTGTACATTAACTTTAAAGTATATATAAACCCAAATATTATAATATTGTGTAGCGCCCTGCTCCTGTTGATCAGGCGCTGCTACAAAAATTTAGAGGGGGCCTGAGTTGTTACTTGACTCAGCCATGTGTAATTATGGGCAATTTAGCCTCTGTTCCGGCTATGGCTGTGCTGGGAGTGACCACCATTGTTCGCCTGGGGGTGCTATTACTATCCCAGGCCAAGGGTGGCAGCAGCAGAGTCAGGGTGTATTGGGTGTCCCCCTCGGCAAGCCAATCTGTGCGAGTGATCGTCCCGCTGTGCATGCTGGGGAGGGATACTTAAGGAACAGACGCCATTGGTGCGGGGTCCTTTGTTCGCACCTTGTGTTCCGCCTGGCCTGAGGTGCGTGTTCCTGAATCCTGGCTCCGGGACCACGTTGGTCTGGGGTTGGGGCTTCGATGGTAGGCCCAGTAGTCAGACTGGGGCCTGCCCTTTCAAGGTGATCCTGTGCTGTCTGTCCTGTGGGAGGAAGCCACTTGATGAAGGAAGCCAGGGGAGGACCTATCCTGGAGAGGACCATGCAAGAGGCTGGTATCTTGGGAGAAGGCCTGGAAACTTCATCGAAGGATGCACCATACACTGAGAGGCTTGATGGTGATCACCTGTCAGATCTAAGTTCTACAAGAGTTAATCTGGAGAAATCCGGGTGCTGAATCCTGTGGCAGAGGATTCTGGACCAAAAGTTTCTCCTCATAAAGGAAGGTTTGTGGCAGAGACTGTACTTTATTCCGTGTGTCATTCTGGCTGCTAGGCCAGTGAGAGGGACCTATCCAGGTGAGCAATACCCACTCTGGCTAGATTAGCGATGAGAACTGTATGCTGGAAGCAGGAGTGTTTCCTATTTGAGATTATACACCTGTACCTATCTACCTATTTACCCTTTCACCCCTCCAACTTTTTTTCTACTACGTTCTGCAAATAAATCTTAGGAAATGAAGTGTATCTTGTGGACATTGTGATTCTTCAGACTCTCTTTTATTACCCTGGACAGCGAGAATATAGAGGTAACATGCCACCCGAAATACTCAGCAGCTCCTTCGGGGGTTAATGCTACACATGGGGGCTTGTCCAGGATAGGCTGTTGCCTCTGACAACGGGATCGGAAAGTTATTTCGCTATTGAGAGCTTGAACCTGTCGGGGTGTTGAACTGTGCTCGCAAAGAAGGGGTTAAGGTCAGGTTATTTGGCTGAGGCGTTGGCTGCACGTGCAACGGAGTAAGGTGCGTGGAGCGACGTGCCAAGAAAAAGAACTGAAAGAGGGAGGAGTTGCCAACCCCTGCGTGAGATGTGAGTGTATCTGGCGTAAGTATCAATTGCTAGATCGTAAAGAGAAGATCACTTGCAGTCATGTTGGCGTACCCATGGCCATCAGCGGGACAGAGGTCTGCAATGTTCCAGGCTGGAGCTTGTGTGAGTTCCACGCCAACAGGAGCGTCCTTGACGGATATAGGGATCCGGATGAAGCCGCGGGGCGGCTCGTGCTGTATACAAGCGGCAACGTGGAAGCACTTGGTGTGTCCTGCCCACAATGTGAAGGATTAACGGTTCAGATCTGACCCTTTAGCCGATGTCTCCAGTTTGAGTGTTTGAGGTGGACCAGCCTACCAGATCACCCCGCGCCTATCGGGTGGACTGGATTACAGGCGCCGTCACTTTGGAGCTTACAGCCCTACACTTGCCATGTCTGCTACGGTGAGTGACACCAACAAAGTTGTTGCTAATGCAGATGAAGAAGATGGTGGGTTACATGAAGGCTTCTCACGGCTGTGGTCGAGGCCTACCCCAGTGTCTTACGGGACCGGACTCCAAGGAAGATGTTGCCCTCGTGGAGATCGCGACAGGAACTGGTAAGCAGGCTGGGGGCCAAATAGTTGAAGTTGTGCGAACATATTTGCCTGCAGAGGAGTATGCGGACTCTGATCTGGACTCTTTGTCAGATGCCGGTGACGATCACTGGTTTGAGCCAGAATTTCCTGAGTTAAAGTGGGACAAGAGATTTAAAGCTGACTCTAACTGTAGTTTAGGGAAGTGTTCTCCTATGAACTCTTGAAATCCCGGGTGCAAATTTGGAAGTTGTTATGGATGAAGCTATCATTACGGGTGGTTATCCAGAGGCCTGGGAAGGATGACAGGGTCTATTTCATCACCACTCTTGATGACCAGGGAAGATCCCTAACTCTGCCGAATCCTCGGTTCTATTTGTAAAAAGAACTGGCAGGACTTGTTTGAGGGGTTTTTCCCTTTCTCTGAGAAGTCTATGAGGAACTACATTTTTCTCTCTTTTGCTGCTGAGAATATTTGAACTCTGGGGGGAGGATAATATTTGAACTCTGGGGGGAGGAGCTAGTCAGTTAGGACAGGCCTCTGAGGACTCCGTGATCAAGAGTCGTTTTTGCGCAAGGATTTGTGCAGCACTTTTGAATTGCAACTTCTGCCACTAGGCGGCAGTGGTCAGTTATGCTAAGGAAGGACTTTCTTTTAAGCCTAGCCATCACACTTTAAGTACTCTTTAGGAGGGAAAGGAAGGCTCCACCTTTTAGGAGGTGCAGTTTTGCTCTGCCTTAAAAATGTATATGATCTTAGGTATAGGATTGTTATGTGTGTGCTGTTTTTCTTTGTTTTTATAGGTCCAGTTGATCTTCTATCAAGACTGCCGGAGAATGGGGCAAGCTAGATAGATAGGAATTATAATGTAAATTTGTATTTCGTCATGATGTGATAATGCTTGTTGTGTTTCTATTTTCCCGATGGGAAAACTGGTCGTGTCTACGAGGCATTATGATGGTGGTGGTCAGTGATAAGTGCACCCTTAAATGTTGGTGGCCAATGGTGTATGCTCCCTTAAATATCGCAGATCAGCAGTTAGTGTAACTGCTGGTCAGTGTTTCTCCCTTATGGGGGGCCATTTTTTTTCAGGTTCTTGTGACTTCCACTTTAACTCCAGGTTTAGGTGAAGTAATCTACATTGAGTATTTAGGAAAGTGAATATGCAATATTTCTGTAACTGGTAAAATACAAAATGGAATAAAAACAAGTAGAGATAAAAAAAAACACTGGAAAGTACATAGTGATATCAGATGTGAAATAGTTTCCCCCAAGCCTGGGAGTGACCCAGCAAAATATTCCACTTAAAATAAGCACTGAGTGATCTATGAATCAGTTTCTATGTAAACAGTGGAAATGTATGTGGATATTGTTCTTAGCTCACAATGACTTTCTTTATGTATTATCCTGAATTTTGTAACATAGCAACTCTCTTATTGCAAGATTTTACTACCTTCTGACAGGTATGTCACTTACACGGGACGGTCCGTCAAGATGTTTATTTGTCCATATGGGAAATGTTACACTCGATATAAAACTAAAGACCAGAAGTAAATGTACAAGTCTGCAAATAAGAAAGTAAAATGATATTATACACACAGATGCCATCACTAAGGATTTCTGCTTACAATTGATAAAATACAGCAAACAATAGAATACAGATGTCATTTCTTATATGGAGTAATTGGCTAGATGTTCAAAAAGCAAACGTTATCTTACTATGCTATACTTTGGTATCCTTTATTAGAGTGCGCTACCTTTAGGCCCCCGAAAGAAGACTTTAGAAAAAGAAAAGTATACTGTTTTTTTTTTTTTTTTAAACAAGTGACAGGGGAGGCTTCAAAAGGGGCAGCAGTGGTGCACAGTTTCCATTGGTGACTAGAATTCAGCTTTAAACCTTGTACCCTCAACTGTCCAATAGGATTGTCTGCAACAATCACATTTTTAATAGATGCATTAGAAATCTGTCTTGATCTGCTTCTATGTTTTTTGAAAGTCTTAGAATTAGAATTTAGTTTTTTATTTCGCTCTCTCTGTGGCACCCCCAAGGGGGTGGGCCCATGACATCCTGAGCTCACAAGAAGCAGGCTAAAGGACACTGGGTGTTAAACCTACAAGACGAGTGGCACTGGACCTTGGTGTGGTGGGTCATCAGAGGACATTGAGTATTGCACCTCCGGAACCTGTATCCATAATACTTCTCAGATGGCTCTATTGACTACATCTGCCATGACTTTGTCCCTGTGCTATGATATTCGGGGCCCTGCTACATTTCTTTAGAGCTGCAACTGGCACCATAATTCCTATTTCTGGGTACTGGAGATCCTCCACTGTCCCCCAAATGAAGGACTGAGTTGTTGGGTATGCCTCTTGAGAAGAATGGACAACCAGATGCAGTGGAGGGAATCTGATGAAAAACAGGAGAATCCTGATGTGATCGGCGGATGCCTAACATATATGATGGGACTCCTAATGTGGATGGGGGACTCTCATGTATAGGGTGCTCTGATGTGAACAGGGGGGTCTCTTGTATGGGGGACACAGTTGAATAGGAAACTCTGATGTATAGTGAGCTCTGATGTGAACAGGGAGACTCTGAAATATAGAGTGCTCTGAAGTCAAAAGGGGGCTCTGTTGTTTAGGGGACCCAGTTGCATAGGAAACTTATGTACAGTCTAGAGCAGGGATATGCAATTAGCGGACCTCCAGCTGTTTCAAAACTACAAGTCCCATCATGCCTCTGCCTCTGGATGTGATGCTTGTGGCTGTCAGAGTCTTGCTATGCCTCATGAGAATTGTAGTTCTGCAACAGCTGGAGGTCCGCTAATTGCATATCCCTGGTCTAGAGGGATCCAACATGAACAGGACAGTCTGATGTGAACAGAGGGACTCAAAGGTGAACAGGGGGACTATGATGTGAACGATGGGACTCCTGTTGTAAATAGGGGAATCTAATCTGAACAGTAGGGCTCTGATGTAGCCAGAGATACTGTGATGTATAGGGGGCTTTGATTTGAACTTTGTGCTCTGATGTATAAGGGGCTGTAAACAGGAAACTGATGTAAAGTTGTTAAAAAAAATATATGTAGGTGGCTTGAGTGTGGCATGGCTTGTCTTGTTGCAGGCAAAGGGACGCAACTTATGATTTTGCATACAGGCCCACTGTATTCAGAAAACACCCCTGTCCATATGGCATATCTCCATAACACCCAAGACCAATATAATGCACTGTAAAGGATAGCAGACACGGACACAGTCCCTCTCCCCTCTATGGGGCAATCAGATGGAAACAGACTGCCTGTCCATTTCCATCAGATCTCATCCATCATATAGCAGCAGGTGTCAATGGACATTAGTCTGCTAAAATTCACCACCCAATAAAAGAGACTGGTGGGTCCAATCAGGTGCACCTGAAAAACTGACAGTCAGACCTGATCGGACAGCCTGTGTGAAAGGGATCTAATAGGTAGATTCAGAGAGAGTTAGGCCGGCGTATCAGTAGATACGCCCACCTAACTCAGAATCTGTGCCGACCTATGTTTAAGTGTATTCTCAAACAGAGATACGCTTAAACATATCTAAGATACGACAGCTTGGGCCGTCCTATCTTAGGTTGCAATATTGAGGCTGGCTGCTAGGTGGCGCTTCCATTGCGGTCGGCGTAGAATATGTAAATTATTAGATACGCCTATTCACGAACGTACGCCCGGCCGCCACAGTACATTTACGCCGTTTACGTAAGAGATAGGCCGCCTAAAGTTATTCCATCAAATAGATGGAATAGTAATGTTAAGTATGGCCGCTGGTTCCCGCGTCAAAATTCGAAATTTTTACGTCGTTTGCGTAAGTCATCCGTGAATAGGGATTTACATTGTTTACGTC
This sequence comes from Rana temporaria, assembly GCF_905171775.1. NCBI lineage: Eukaryota > Metazoa > Chordata > Amphibia > Anura > Ranidae > Rana > Rana temporaria. Next base: position 209,561,760 of record NC_053492.1, on the reverse strand, counting down.
CACGTCGAAATCAATAGGCCCGTGCGGCGTACTTAGCCGCAATGCACACTGGGAAATGTAGGCGCCCGGCGCATGCGCAGTTTAAAAAAAACGTCAAAAACATCAGGTCAAGCCCCATTAACATAAAACACGCCCGCTTAGACAAATTTGAATTAGGCGCCCTTACGCCCGCCCGCTTTAGGCTAAGCCACCGTAACTTAGCAGGCAAGTACTTTGAGAATCAAGTACTTGCCTCGCTAACTTACGGCGGCGTAGCCTAAACACGCTAAGCTACGCCGCCGCAAAGTTGGGCCAATCTCTCTGAATCTACCTATATGTCTTTGTTCTTTAACCACTAGCTGACGGCCGTACGACTTTGTACGGCCGCAGCGCGGCTCCCAATCTCTAACAGGCCGTCTTTTTACGGCCGCCCCTTTGCTCGCTCCCGAGCGCGCAGCGGGGAACTGCTGTGCTGGCCGTGTCCCTTGGACACAGCCAGTCACAGATCGCCGTGAACGGCCAATCGGAGCGGCCGTTTCCTAGGCGATCTGTGCGGCCAATGAGAGATGATCTCATATGTTTACATATCGCCTGCCTCACGAGACCTACACGCTGACTGTTTCGATCCGGAAGCGTTGAGCTCCGGTTACATGCTGTTCGCTATACACTCGGCTGAGAGTGTCTGCAAATGTGAGTGTTTTTATACTGAATATGTTTTAGATTAAAGTTTTTTCAAACGGAGAGCACTAGTCCTTCTCTTTTGTTGCCTTTTCGGTCCATGGAATAAGTTTTGGGAGATTGCTGAGTTGTCCTACTGATTGCTGGTTCCATCTGGGGATGCACAGAGCTGACTTCTTGTATGTATGCTGTTACCATCCATTACTTGGAGGATATGTTATATGCTTTTTGACCTAGCCACAGGTCGAATTGCTGAGGTGAGAGGCCAACCATAGCCTTGGTGGAGGATATCCCTTTCCTGTGGGTCACTGATCTTATGAAAGATTGCTGCACGATTCTTCGCTATTGTTTTTTGGAGCACCTTTTTATCACCTTGCACTTTATGGACTTTTATTAATTGTTATTAATTCTGTTATAGATTTTTTGTTTTTGCGCTGCACTATTTACTTATTTTATTTCATATTTATAGCACTGACTGCAGTATAAATGTGAATGGCGCCAAAAGTGTCCGATGTGTCCGCCATAATGTCGCAGTCGCAATAAAAATCGCAGATCGCCGCCATTACTAGTAAAAAAAAAAAAAATTCTGTCCCTTATTTTGTAGGCGCTATAACTTTTGCGCAAACCAGTCGCTTATTGCGATTTTTTTTTTTTTTTTTTACTAAAAATATGTAGAATACGTATCGGCCTAGACTGAAAAAAAAACGTAAAAAAAAATTGAGCTATTTATTATAGCAACAAGTAAAACATTTTTTTTTTTCAAAATTGTCGCTCTATTTTTGTTTATAGCGCAAAAAATAAAAACCGCAGAGGTGATCAAATACCACCAAAAGAAAGCTCTATTTGTGGGGAAAAAAGGACGTCAATTTTGTTTGGGAGCCACGTCGCACGACCGCGCAATTGTCAGTTAAAGCGACGCAGTGCCGAATCGCAAAAAGTCCTCTGGTCAGGAAGGGGGTTTAAGTGCCCAGTAAGGAAGTGGTTAACAAGCATTACACTCCTCATGTTTCTAAGATTACTTTTTGACGACTACTATAATAGGGATTGTGCCTGCAAGATCAGGGCTAGGGCTCTATACACACCTCCCCTACACCATCTCTTGCCTTTTCACTAACTCTGGTGGTTCTTCTGAGTAGTCTGTTAACATTCTGCCCGACTTATCAGGATTGACTCCATAACTCCATGTACAATTTGGGTTGAATGTACCTGTGTCTCTGTACTATTCTTGTGTATGCTGAATGAGGCTTCCCTTTATACTGTCACAAACCTCTACTCCTTATGAATCAAAACAAAATAATGATTCTTTAAAAAAAAAAAAAAGTGTAGTCGGTACCAGATTTTGCACTACGCTTTAGATTTCCTGTCAGGAACAGCTTCTTTGAGACCGACAAGGTATTTGTTCCTTGGGGCTCCATGCACTTGACAATGACCTAGAACACTTTCTACGACCATAATTACCTTTAAACCAATTTTATAATATATAATTGCTAAGGGTGGAAATGTACAAGTCTAAACAAAATGAGTCATCAGGAGGTGATTGAACCAAATCTTTTTATCTCCTTGGCATACAATTTACGAACATGAGTCATGTTATTCCATTTAATTAACTGAATATTTAACTGTCAGAAGATCTGTGTATCTTAGTAAATGCAAGATAAAATTGTAGTTGCCCTTTTGCCTTTACAAATATCAGTCACACCCCCACAAGTAGACACGACACCTGAGGGCAAGTAGATGCTAGTGTGTACAGTACTTGAGAAATCAGGGCAATGTGACCCAAGAAGTGCAGAGGTGAAAAGCCAAGCAGAGGGAGAAACACCAGCGAGGGCTGATCAGCAGTGACCATGCAATGTTTGCTTACACAAAGAAAAAAAAACTGTGGACTGTCTGGATAAAATCATATACTTTCAGATGAGAGTGCAAAGAGCATGCTTTTACTTTTCCACAATGGAAAGTCAAAGTGTTTATAGTCCCCACAAACCACCTCTAACATTACCATATCATCTTCTCTGCTCCCCTCCTCTCTTGAAGTTCACTGTATATGTCTCTTTTATCCAGTTTCTCTGAGAATCCCTGTGATTTATCAGCCTCCGGGACGTGTCATAACTCCTTGAGGACTGGCTACCTAATTTTTCTCATCTGGAAAACTCCCTTATTCTTGCTGACTTTAACATTCTAGTTATTGTAAACACCCCATTTAACTCTCAACTTAAACCTTACCTCTTATTTTGACCTAAGGCATTGACACACACTCTTCTACCCACTCAGATGGCAAAACCTTGACCTTATATTTCCCCACCTCTGCACTTCCTACAATCTCTGCAAGAACCTTTTACTTTCTCTGATCACAACCTTATCAGTTTAACGCTTGCCCTGTCTTCAAGCCTCCACCCTCCAACCAGCAGTTACCCACAGAAACCTTTGCCAGTGCCACTTTAACTTGGGAGACACACCAAACATGTGGAAGAAGGTGCTCTGGTCAGATGAAACCAAAATCAAACTTTTTGGCAACAATGCAAAACGTTATGTTTGGCGTAAAAGCAACACAGCTCATCACCCTGAACACATGTCAAACATGGTGGTGGCAGCATCATGGTTTGGGCCTGCTTTCCTTCAGCAGGGACAGGGAAGATGGTTAAAATTGATGGGAAGATGGATGGAGCCAAATACAGGACCATTCTGGAAGAAAACCTGATGGAGTCTGCAAAAGACCTGAGACTGGGACAGACAATGATCCAAAACATAAAGCAAAATCTGCAATGGAATGGTTCACAAATAAACATATCCAGGTGTTAGAATGGCCAAGTCAAAGTCCAGACCTGAATCCAATCGAGAATCTGTGGAAAGAACTGAAAACTGCTGTTCACAAACACTCTCCATCCAACCTCACTGAGCTCGAGCGGTTTTGCAAGGAGGAATGGGCAAAAATTTCAGTCTCTCGATGTGCAAAACTGATAGAGACATACCCCAAGCGACTTACAGCTGTAATTGCAGCAAAAGGTGGCGCTACAAAGTATTAACTTAAGGGGGCTGAATAATTTTGCACGCCCAATTTTTCAGTTTTTTATTTGTTAAAAAAGTTTGAAATATCCAATAAATGTCGTTCCACTTCATGATTGTGTGCCACTTGTTGATTCTTAAAAAAAAAAAAAATACAGTTGTATATCTTTATGTTTGAAACCTGAAATGTGGCAAAAGGTCGCAAAGTTCAAGGGGGCCGAATACTTTTGCAAGGCACTGTATGTGGGGGTGGGGGGCCTCAAAATGATTGGGGGAGATTTTATGTGCTTGTGTGTAAGGGGAGGAGAGCAGACGTGTAACCGGTCTTCTCCTTCCCCCCTAACCACTGGCACACTCCATGGCTGTCCTAGGCCCGCCGATGGGCAAGCAGAGCCCGATAAGCATGGTGTGAGCACACACGGGGGGGCGCCGTTACCAGGTGCGTGTGAGAGCAATCGGGCGGCAGCGCCGCTGCCCAAATGCTCTCACCTGACAGGCAGGAGGCTGCCTGTCAGTTTCACACACAATCCCGGTGGCTGCAGCCACTGGATTGTGTGCAATACCACCCGCAGTTAGGTCCGTACGACATACGGACCTGGTGGCAAAAGGGTTAAGGACGCCACGGCCGGCTTCCCGACTCCGCTCCCTAATAATCAGCTTACACTGCGCTCTGATTGGGCAAAGCCTTGCCCAATCAGGGTGCAGAATGCACTGTGCAGTGCTCAGTGCATTGCAGGGTGTTCATTGGGGTGAACACCGTGCAAATGTGGGTGTTTGGTGAACGGGCAAACAGGTAAATGTTCTCAAACTCAGGCTGAACGGTTAGCCCATCCCTATAGCCCAGCATGTAAAATTCTAACCGTTAACAACATCAAACAAATCCATCAACAACTCTGCTCCTCTAAAGACCTCCTCCTCTCTAGCATTCTTGTCATCTTCATGACTTCATCCATGATCGCCTCCAGGACTTCTTTAAAGCCACTCCCATCCTCTGGAACGCTTTACCCCAATTTAACCGGCTATCTTCTACTCTGCTCACCCTAGGGTGCTTTCTGAAAACACATCTCTTCTGGGAAAGTCTATCCTGCCTCCACTCAAAAACTGTACTTCTAATTTTTCTTTCAGTTAATTCCTTAAAGTTTAGTATCACTTGGCCCACCCTTGTAGATTGTAAGATCTCTTATGATCTGGGCCCTGCTAATCCTCTTGTATTAAATCGTATTGTAATTGCACTTCCTTTACCTCTCCCTTTACTTTGAAAAGCGCTGTGCAAACTTTTGGTATTATACAAATCCTGTATAACTATGGAAAGAAACCACCACTAAAGCCACAGAGCACGACATTTTAGGCTACAGAGTGATCACTACCTTAATACCACAAATGATTTCCATCATTATTCCTATCCCATCACTAAATTGAGCGATGTTGCTTAACACTTTGGCCCCTTTTACATGTACGGATCCTGGGGGATCCCTCCTTTGATCCCCGCTGAGCCGGCAGATGACAGGGCGGTCCCAGGGACCGCCCTGTCAGATCTCCGCATTCCCCTATGGGGGGATCGGGTGAACCGTGTTCTGTCCGCTTTGCAGACGAATGGAAAAATAGGATTTTCCTCTGTCTGTAGAATCGGAGTATAGCGGACACCGATGAGATCCGGTGTCAGCGGATGTTCATTATATATTTTTTGTGGATATTTATTATAACAAAAAGTAAAAAATATAGCATTTTTTTCAAAATTGTCGCTCTATTTTTGTTTATAGCGCAAAAAATAAAAACTGCAGAGGTCATCGAATACCACCAAAAGAAAGCTCTATTTGTGTGAAAAAAAGGACGTCAATCTTGTTTGGGAGCCACGTCGCACAACCGCGCAATTGTCCGTTAAAGCGACGCAGTGCCGAATCGCAAAAAGTGGCCTGGTCTTTGAACACCCAAATGGTCCAGGGCTGAAGTGGTTAAGGTACTCCAAAGTCATGCTGGTAGGTTAATTGACTCCTGTCTAAATTGGCCAAAGTGTGTTTATATATGCCCCTGTTCACATTGGGCTGATTTGACATGTGAAATCGCATGCCAAATAGGAGCCTATTGCTGGCAATGGCACCGTCCAAATCGGTGTGATGCCGACTTTGCGGTGCCGCACCAATTCCCAAAAGTAGTTCCTGCACTACTTTTGGCAACTTTGATGGCAATTCCAATAGACATCTGTGCATGAACCTGCATAGATGTCTTTCAAATCGCACCCGAATTCAAACCTACCCTCAGTGTGAACTAGGGCTAAATGTGAGTTAAAATAGACAGATTTTAAGTTAGATTGTAAGCTCCTTGAGGGCAAGGACTGATGTGAATGTACAATATACTGTTTACGTTAAATTGTCTGCTCTATGTACAGTAAGTACCTGAAATAAATATTCCATAGTAACTATCTCATCTTGTATTTGCTTACAGCAAGCACAACACTGAAAAAAACAACTTGCTGTTTTTGTTTACTGGACTTTGCACATTCCTGGTTTCTGTAATAAATAAGCCATAGAGAGAAGATCTACTAATGCTGAATAACTGTATAGACCTGAAAAGAAATGGTGCACTTTTCCATAAGCCTTAGGACTCTTAAACGGAAATGTAACACCTGTAATTACAGCATTATTCCTCTCTTCCCATCTGGCTGATCCGTAAATAACATCACAGAATGGACATTAAATTACCGTACTTGGCTCTTACTAAACATTTAAAATGCATAAGGCACACAAAGGTTTTCTCTTTTTTTTGTTCTTAAATGGGCTGCAGACTTGTATAAACAATGTTTGCCTGTATGGGAAGCCTAGCACTGAAAGAACTAAGCTAAGTAAATACGCTGGGGATGTGGTAGTGAGGTTATATAAATACAGACTAAAGATCTGAAGTTTATTGTCTGATTTCAGCTATTACATTACTTTATTGTATTAACTATCCAGGACCAGAACGCTACGAAGAGGTCCCAAATCCAACCTATAAAGGGTCCTCACTGTCTCTGTAATCTTTGTCTCTAATGCAAATTCCTCAACCACAATATCATTTGCTTCAATTGCAATTTTCCAAACTATGCATACAATAATTTCATATTAAAATGGAACTATAGGCAAAACTTTTTTTGAATAGAAGAAGAAAGGGTTATAACCAGTTGGATTTTTTTTTTCACCATCTGTGTCCCAATGTGGAGATTTCCCTTCAATTCCTGTCTCATAGCCAATCAGAAAATTCTTGAAAATCAAGGGAATTCCTTAGCCCCTCCCCACTCACCAGAACTAGTGTCCCCATTGAAGGTCCCCCCACCCCAATACTTTTCTGGGGGAAACCCAACATTTGGGAATTTCTTTTACTTTCACTTTCAGTGATAATGGTAAACAGGACAAAATGAGAGGTTGAATCTCCTTAATGATTAACCACTTAAGGACAGAGCCTCATTTTGAGATTTGGTGTTTACTGGTTTAAAACATTTTTTTTGCTAGAAAATTACTTTGAACCCCCAAACATGCTACATATTTTTTTCTAACACCAAAGAGAATAAAATGGTGGTTGTTGCAACATTTCCTGTTACACCATATTTGCGCAGCGGTCTTACAAGCGCACTTTTTTTAGAAGAAAAATATTTTTGAATTAAAAAATAAGACAACAGTAAAGTCAACCCAATTTTTATTCTATATTGTGAAAGATAATGTTACACTGATTAAATTGATACCCAACATGTCACGCTTCAAAATTGCAATTGCTTGTGGAATAGCGACATACTTTTACCCTTAAAAATCTCCATAGGCGAAGTTTAAAAAGTCTACAGGTTGCCTGTTTTGAGTTACAGAGGAGGGCTAGAATTATTGCCCTTGCTCTAACGATTGCACCGATACCTCACATGTGTGGTTTGAACACTGTTTACATATGCAGGCACTACTCACGTATGCTCTCGCTTCTGTGCACGATCTTGGTGGAACGGGCTGCGTTAAAATTATTTATCTTTCTTCTTATTTATTTTACCTTTTTATTTTATTTTTTTACACTGTTCTTTTAAAAAGAAAATCATGTCTCTTTATTCCTATTACAAGGAATGTAAACATCCCTTGTAATAGAAATGAAGCATGACAGGACATCTTAAATATGAGATCTGGGGGTCAAAAACACCTCAGATCTCATATTTACACTAAAATGCAATAAAAAAAATGTAATTTGGAAAAATAAATAAAAAATAAATGTACCTTTAAGAGCTACGGGCGAACGTGACGTTTTATGTTGCTTCAGCCCTGCAATGGTATGGAGCTAGGTGGGGGCCATCTTCCTCTCACTCAGCTCCATACGACAGAGGAGAGCGGACCGGATTCGGTAAGCAGCAGAGGGCACCGGAGCGCTGCGGGAGGGGGGCCCTCTTCCGCTACCGATAAAAGTAATCTCATGGCGAATCCGCCGCAGAGACCACTTTTATCTAAAAGCTGACCGCCATCTCTTAAAGAGGCTACCGGGGTTATGGTAGCTAGCGGCTGCCATAACAACAATACTCTTCTTCAAACAGCCCATGTATAATGACGGCAGGTGGTCGGCAAGTGGTTAACAAGCATTCTAATCCCTTTCTACTCTTAGGCCTCGTACACACAACCGTTTTCCTCGACAGAATCCATCAAGAAACATGGTGGCAGAGCTTTTTTGCCGAGGAAAACGGTTGTATGTTTTGCATCGAGGAAACCGTCGAGGAACTCGACGAGAAAAAAAAAGAAAACAAGTTCTCTTTTTCCTCTACGGGAGTCAATTTCCTCGTCGTGTTCCTCGTCGGGCTGGTTTTCGATGAGAAACACGTTCGAGAGTATGCGTAGAAACCAGCGCATGCTCAGAATAAAGTATGAGACGGGAGCGCGCCTTCGGTAAAAATAGCGTTTGTAATGGAGATAGCACATTTGTCACGCTGTAACAGTCTGAAAAGTGCAAGTTGTCTCTTACCAAACTTTTACTTAACACGCAGTAACATGAGATTAGCAAAAGCAGCCCCAAGGGTTGTGACAGTGGAATCGAACTTCCCCTGCCATTGTATGTGTTGTACGTCACCGCGTTTGAGAACGAGGAGATTTGGTCTTGACAGTGGGCCTGATTTACCAAGCCTTTACTCCATGACTCATGGAGTAAAAGCAGGAGTAGCAGCCGTTTGGCCATTTACTAAATAAATACGCTGCTAGTGCAGTGTATTTCCCTAGTTACTAATGTGCTCCGTGCGCCCAGGAGAGGGTGCATTGTGCACCAGTACAGACCTGGCGCACGGCACATTAAACTGTAAATTGCGGGGGTTCGGGCGGGAGTTTATTAGGGGGGGAGGTGGGGGGATGCAGGGGAAGTGAAGTGACATGTGTTTTGAAGTGTTTGGCGGGCCAAATTGAAAGGGAAAGTGTTTTTTGAAAACAGATCCCCGTACGCTTGCACAGTGCGCCTGAACCTCGGGAGGTTCATTTGCATACTGGGCATGCGCAGAGAGAAAAGTCAGGGATTCCCGTGCGCCTTGTCAGTACGCCGTGAAAATCTTGGTAAATACCAAGCGGCGTACCCGTGAATGCGCTGCGTGACGCGGCGCACGGGAATCTCCGAGCTGTTTTCAGCCCTGAAGGGGAACTCCGCGCCAAATTTCAAACTTGAAATCGGCGCGGGTCCCCCTCCAGGGCTACATTAGGCTCTTAGGCTTGGTCCGGAACGTGAGGGGTTAAACCCGCGCCGATTCCGCGCGGGGGTCCCCCCCAGATCCAAACCAAGCCCTCATCCCAAGCATGCAGTCTGGCCCGGACAGGAATGGGGGCGGGGACGAGCGAGCGGCCCCCCCCCTCCTGAGCCGTACCAGACCGCATGCCCTCAACATGGGGGAGTGTGTGCTGTGGGGGAGGGGGGCACTGCCCCCCCACCCCACAGCACTCTTGCCCCCATGTCGATAGGGACAAGAGCCTCTTCCCGACAACCCTTGCCATTGGTTGTCGGGGTATGCGGGCGGGGCTAATCGGAATCTGCGAGCTCCCTTTAATAAGGGGGCCCCCAGATGCCGGCCCCCCACCCTATGTGAATGAGTATGGGGTACATCGTACCTCTACCCATTCACATGGGGGAAATGTAAAGTAAAATAAAACACCACACAGAAACCGCTGTCTTCTCCCTTCTCTTCCATTCGATGTTGACACGACGAGGTCCGGCGCTGGAATGCCGTCTGAGCAGTGGGCATGGACTTCTATAGGGCAATGCCACCATGTGACCTAAACCCATGTGACATCACATTCCCATCATGCCCAGGGAATGTGACGTCACATGGGTTGAGGTCACATGAGGGCATTACCCTATATAAGTCCATGCCCGCCGCTGACACGGCATGTCAGCGCGGAACCTCGTCGTGTCAACATCCAATGGAAGAGAAGGAAAGAAGGAAGAAGACAGCGGAGACAAGCCCTGTGCTCCCGGAGGAGACAGGCAGAAGAAGGAAGAGAGAAGAAAGAAGACGGAAGAAAGCCCTGGCTCCGCGGGGGAGCCAGGCAGAAGAGGGAGCAGAGAAGAAAGAAGAGAAAAGACCGGGGAGTTGGCGCACCCCCGGCAGAAGACCAGGAAGACCGGAACCCTGGCGGAAGGCAACGGAAAGACCGGGGGATAGGCGCCATCCCCCGGCAGAAGACCCCGAAGTCCGGATGCCCCTCCCTAATGAAAAAGAGCTTAAATGGGGTGGGGGCATCCGGCGGAAGGCTCCGGAGAGGACCGAGGGATGGCGCCCTCCCCCGGCAGAAATCACCGAAGCCCAGGGTCCCGGCGGAAGATCGGGAGAGAAGAAACCCCCCCTTCTAAGAGAGCTAAAGAAGAAAGGGGGGGCTCCGGAGCAGATTAATAAAATATTTTATTCTGTGTGGTGTTTTATTTTACTTTACATTTCCCCCATGTGAATGGGTAGAGGTACGATGTACCCCATACTCATTCACATAGGGTGGGGGGCCGGAATCTGGGGACCCCTTTATTAAAGGGGTCTCTCAGATTCTGATAAGCCCTCCACCCGCATACCCCGACAACCAACGGCCAGGGTTGTCGGGAAGAGGCTCTTGTCCCTATCGACATGGGGACAAGAGTGCTTTGGGGTGGGGGGGCAGTGCCCCCCTCCCCCACAGCACACACTCCCCCATGTTGAGGGCATGTGGTCTGGTATGGCTCAGGAGGGAGGGGGGCGCTCGCTCGTCCCCACCCCCATTCCTGTCTGACCAGACTGCGTGCCTGGGATAAGGGCTTGGTTTGGATCTTGGGGGGGGACCCCACGCTATTTTTTTTTGCGCGGGTTTAACCCCTTATGTTCCAGACCAAGCCTAAGAGCCTGGTATGCACCTGGAGGGAACCCACCTTATTTTTTTTGGGGGGGTCTGGAGTTCCCCTTCATGAACAGCGATCTGTCATTTACACATGTCAGTCCCACCCCCCCCCCTACAGTTAGAACACACCCAGGGAACATATTTAACCCCTCCCTCGCACCTAGTGTTAACCCCTTCCCTGCCAGTGGCATTTTTAGAGTAAGCAATGCATTTTTACAGCACTGATCGCTAGAAAAATGCCAATGGTTCCAAAAAAGTGTTCGATGTGTCCGCCATAATGTCGCAGTACCGATAAAAATCGCTGATCGCCCCAATAACTAGTTAAAACAAAAAAAATAAATATTTTGTAGACGCTATAACTTTTGCAAAAACCAAACACTAAACGCTATTTGCGATTTTTTGGAACCAAAAAGATGTAGAATACGTATCGGCCTAAAGGGGTTTTTTATTTTTTAGAATATATATTTTTGGGGATATTTATTATAGCAAAAAGTAAAAATAATTTTTACATATGTGGGCGGGACTTACGCAAGTCCCGCCCACATATATAAACATCGTTCAAACCACACATGTGAGGTATTGACGCGTGCGTTAGAGCGAGAGCAATACTTTTACCACTAGACCTTCTTTGTAACTATAAACTGGTAACCTGGAAAAAAAAGAAAAAGGTCGCCTATGGGGATATTCACGGAATTCATTTTGGCCCCATTGCAGGAGTGTTTCCAATAGTAAAGCGTGACATGTAAGGTATCTATTTACTCAGTGTAACATCATCTTTCACATTATCCCCAAAAATTGGGCTCACTTTTGTGTTTTGTTAATTTTTAACCACTTGAGCCCGGACCATATTTCTGGTCAATGACCGGGCAAGTTTTTGTGATTCGGCACGGCGTCGCTTTAACTGACAATTGCGCAGTCGTGCGACGTGGCTCCCAAACAAAATTGGCAACCTTTTTTTTCCCACAAATAGATTATTAAATGTGCGTGTTGACTTCTGTCTTTAACACCTCCCCTTCAGGCTGGAAAGCATCAGATCAGGGGAAACAAAAAAAAAAAAAGCTCTCATTCCATTGCAGCTTGGTTCCTACATGTGTGATGAACTGAGCATGCTCAAACACTTAGAAAAAAAATATCCTTTCTTTTTAAAAGGTGAAAAACACTCCTTGGATGCTCATAGAGCGTGGTTTGGGTTAATTGCAGGTGTGCCCAATTACAAGCTCACCCAAACTAGAGACTGCAATTTGTTCATGTGATTTCAATTGCTTCATTACTAGCACTGTTATAAAAAGCTTGGATCGATCAGTCCTCAGCTGCCCTCAGAAGGGGCAGGCTGGCAGAAATGCTGTTGCTAAACACAAATGTGGTTTGTTGCATGGGTTTTGTTTTATTTTGCCAATGGTTTTGGTTTATTTTTAAATGATGTTCACTTTGATGTATTTGTCTATGTGGCCTTATTTTATGAAAAATGTGTGAAGCTATGGTTATTTAGAATTTTGAAATGTATTTTTGTTTGTGTTTGTTTGTTTGTCTTTTTTCGCTTTCCTTGTTTTGTTGACCAATAAAAATTACTTTAAAATTGTTAAGTTTGTCTTTTGTTACTTTTTCATGCTACATATGTTGACAGCTGCAGCTGAAATCGGTTTGGGCCTAACAAATTATGTGTGTCTAAGCTTCTTTCCTGGTGTGTAATCATGAAATGTTTGCCATGTTTATTCTCCATGACTTTAAAGACAAAACTGGTAATTATTTTATTTTTTCTGCAGTGGTCCTCAGCCCTCAAGTACCCCCGACAGGACATGTTTTGTGGATTTCTCTTATCAAGAATTGCTGTCCAGACTGTATTTTAAAGCACATGTGCAAGATGAAGGAAAACCTGCAAACATGGCCTGGGGGGGGGGGGGTTGCTATTGGTGGACAGGCTTGACGTGCTGATTTACAGCACTGTGCTTAAATCTAGCGCAAGGCAATCCTATTCAAATTGTGGGTGTTTGAGGGAAGCCAAGTGAGTGTTAAAACCCCTGCTTTGTGTTTTTTTATTTTTGTGTTGAGCTTTGTGTCCCTTTTCTTAAAATTGGCTTCACTTCCTGTCACACAGCTGAACAGGAAGTGAGGTTAAAACCCTACCAGTGTCATTTCTTGGGGACACAGGTCAATCTAACTAGTGTCCCCATTAAGCAAATTGCACTCCAGCACTGTTGTGTACACCCCAAATCATGGGTCTTCAAACTACGGCCCTCCAGTTGTTCAGGAACTACAATTCCCATCATGCCTAGTCATGTCTGTGAATGTCAGTGCATTACAAGGCCTCATGGGATGTGTAGTTCTACAACAGCTGGAGGGCCGTAGTTTGAGGATCCCTGCCCCAAATAATTATTTAGTTTGGGGTTTAGTAAAGGCAAAGCCACTCTGCAGTACAAGCATAGTTGCTGAAAATCAGAGAGGAAGCACTGATGGTTTTAACATCCAATCCTGTAGAAGCAAAGTTGTTTTGTTTTCTTCCTTGCTTTGCACTTGTAGGAGTGGATTTGCCTTTAGTAAATGGACCCCAAAGTCCAAGATCCCTAATAATTTGGGGTGTACACAGCAAAATGCTAGAGTGCAATTTACATAATGGAAAAATATTTAGATTGATCTCTGTCTCCCCAAGAAAAGATATTAGTAAGGTTTTACCCTCACTTCCTGTTTGGCTATGTGACAGGAAGTGAATGAATTTGAATTAGAAGGGTGAAGACACCTCACAAATGTTGTCACTATCAGGGGTGCAGACATCCCCAAAAAAATTAGCAGATAATACTTATTTGCAAATTAATAATTTTTTAGTTAACATTGGGTGGGGTGCTCTAACACACACATTCCTACATATTAGCAACGCTCTATCCTGGCCTATTGGCATGGTTATATTTTCTTAGGGCTCTCAATAAAACTATGAAATGTGTGCTTAAACTAGAACCAGGGGCGGACTGACAACTCATGGGGCCCCTGGGCAATAGAAGATTATGGGGCCCCTCTGGTTTACAGATGACCACCACGCCAGGAGGTAGTGCAGAGGCGGGCAGCTAAAATCTTGGGATATTCACATTAAAAGAAAGCATGTCATTTTCGGACATATCAGGGACAGATCTAAAAAAAACACAGATTTTTACATACTGTCCCTGGTTATACTGAGCCTGGCAACCCGGATGGGGCCCCCTAGTGGCATGGGGCCCTCGGGCAGTGCCCGAGTGACTCAATGGTCAGTCCGCCCCTGACAAGAACTATAATCAACAAGTTTTATTTTCTTTAATTTTGGATAGAGTGAGGGAGGGTTATAGGCCCTGTCAGTTTATTTTGTATTATCTGTGTCCAATTGGGGAGATTTGCCTTCACTTCCTGCCCCATAGCCAAACAGGAAGTGAGAGAAAAACTATGCAAATTAACCACTTCCCGCCCAGCCTATGGCCGATTTACGTCCGGGAAGTGGTTACACAATCCTGACAGGACGTCCTGCAGGATTTCATGCCGCGCGCGCCTGACAGACGCGAGTATAGGAGAGCCGATCGGCGGCTCTCCTGACAGGGGGCGTTCGTGCTGATTGTTTATCAGCGCAGCCCCCCCTCGGATCACCACACTGGACCACCAGGGATGCCCACCCTGGACCACCAGGGTGTGCAAAAAAAAAAAATATATAGAAAAAAAAAAAAAAAAGCATTAAAAAAAAAGAAAAAAGATGCCAATCAGTGCCCACAAATGGGCACTGACTGGCAACCTGGGAAAATCAGTGCCACCCCACAGTGTCCATCAGTGCCACCCCACAGTGTCCATCAGTGCCACCCCACAGTGCCCATCCATGCACAGTGCCCACCTATCAGTGCCCACCTGTGCCACCCATAAGTATCCATCAGTGCCACCCATAAGTGCCGCCCATAAGTATCCATCAGTGCCACCCATAAGTGCCGCCCATGAGTGCCCATCTGTGCCGCCCATGAGTGCCCATCAGTGCCGCCTATGAGTGCCCATCAGTGCCGCATAGCAGCGCCGCCAATCAATGCCACCTCATCTGTGCCCGTCAGTCTTACCTTATCGATGTCCATCAGTGCCATCTCATCGGTGCCCATCAGTGCCGCCATATCAGTGCCCGTAATTGAAAGAGAAAAACTTATTTACAAAAAAATTAACCTAAAAAAATAAAAACGTTTTTTTGTAACAAAATTTGCAGTCTTTTTTTAGTTGTTGCGCCAAAAAAAAAAATCGCAGAGGTGATCAAATAACAACAAAAGAAAGCTCTATTTGTGGGGGAAAAAGGACGCCAATTTTGTTTGGGTACAGTGTTGTATGACCGCGCAATTGCCATTCAAAGTGCGACAGTGTTGAAAGCTGAAAATTGGCTTGGGCGGGAAGGTGCGTAAGTGCCTGGTATGGAAGTGGTTAAGAGAATCCAGTGCCCCCCCAGAACTAGTGTGTGGGTCCCCTGAAAATTCCTGGGCGGGTCATACAAAAACAGGGTGTGGCTTTGACAGGAAGGGGTGGGTCATTTTTCTATTAGGAGGTGCAGATATGTAGTCAGGCCTAGGGCAGAACAAAACCTAAATATACTACTGCATATTAGGGCTTATTTAGACCGGATCCGATTTACAGCGTGTTTTTATATTGTGGGAGGAAACCCACGCAGGCACAGGGAGAACATGCAAACTCCATGCAGATGGTGTCACGGGCTGGATTCGAACCAACGACTCTTTTGCTGCTAGGTCAAAGTGCTATACACTACACCACTGTGCTGAACGAACATGATTGCAGCTGAAAGCATGAGAACTTTTTTTTTTTTTTTCAATACCATGCTTTCCAGCCTTATTGACCCCGCCTCTCTCCATAAAGAGGACCTGTCACACACTAGTCCTATTACAAGGGATGTTTACATTCCTTGTAATAGGAAGAAAAGTGATCCAAAATCAAAAAAAGTGTCAAAAAAGTGCAAGAATAAAAATATGAGGTAAAAAAAACAAACAAATAAATAAAATAACGCCCCTGTCCCTAGAAGCTCGCACTCAGAAGCAAATATGCATGTAAGTCCCGCCCACATATGTAAACACCATTCAAACCACACATGTGTGGTATTGACGCGTGCGTTAGAGCGAGAGCAATAATTCTAGCCCTAGACCTCCTCTGTAACTCTGAACTGGTCACCTGTAAAAAAAAAAACAAGCATCGCCTATGGATATTTTTATGTCCCGAAGTTTGGCGCCATTACATGAGTGTGTACAATATTAAAGCGTGACAAGTTAGGTATCTATTTACTCGGTGTAACATCATCTTTAACATTATCCATAAAAATTGGGCTAACTTTACTGTTTTTTTATTTTTAAATTCATGAACCGTGTTTTTTTTTTGGGCCAAAAAAAAGGCGTTTGAAAAATTATTGCGCAAATACCGTTGGAAATCAAATAAAAAATGACCGCTAACTTTATTCCCTAGGGTGTCTGCTAAAAAATTATATATAATGTTTGGGGGTCCTGATTAATTTCCCAGGAACAAAATATAATTTTTACATGAAGGAGAGAAGTGCCAGAATAGGCGCGGTATGGAAGTGGTTAAAGTGAAATAATAAAAGTGAAATATTCCTTTAAATTTCATACAGGGGGGGAGGGGGGGTACACGCATGTTTCCCGTGCTTAGAACTGTCCCTGTACAAGATGTCATTTCTGAAGTGAAACAAAAAAAAGGAAGTTTAAAGTACTCATGGCTATAAAGAATACAGTCATTGCTCATTTAAAAAAAAAAAAAAAAAAAAAAAAAAAAAAGGGGGTCCCTCCAAATTAAATTACCAGGCCCTTCAGGTCTGGAATGGATATTAAGGGGAACCCCGCCGTAAAAACCCCCCCAAAAAATGGCGTGGGGTCCCCCCAAATATCCATACCAGACCCTTCAGGTCTGGTGTGGATTTTAAGGGGAACTCCACCCCAAATTGAAAAAAAAATGGCGTGGAGTCCCCCTAAAAATCCACACCAGACCCTTATCCGAGCACGTTGACCTGGCCGGCCGCAGAAAAGAGGGGGGGACAGAGTGCGCCCCCCCCTCTCCTGAACCGCACCAGGCCACATGCCCTCAACATGGGGAGGATGTCCCCATGTTGATGGGGACAAGGGCCTCATCCCCACAACCCTTGCCCGGTGGTTGTGGGGGTCTGCGGGCGGGGGGCTTATCAGAATCTGGAAGACCCCTTTAACAAAGGGGACCCCCAGATCCTGCCCCCCCCCTATGTGAAATGGTAATGGGGTACATTGTACCTCTACCATTTCACCCCAAAAAAAATGTCAAAGTGTTAAAAATGACAGTAGCCGGTTTTTGACAAATCTTTTAATAAAATCTTCTTTTCTTCTTTCCTTCGGGTTTCTTCCGCTGCTTCTTTCTTGGGTCTTCTCGTCTACATCTTGCCCGACGTCTTCTTCTATCTTCTCCGTCCGTCCTTCAGCCTTCTGGTCCCGCATCTTGCCCGGTGTCTTCTCCTGTTTTCTTCTCCGTCCGTCCGCCAGCCTCCTCGTCCGCATCTTGTGAATTCTCCGGTTTTCTTCTCGGTCCGCCAGCCTTCTCGTCCCCGGAACCAGCGTTTGAATTTGATTTGGCCGCCGTGTTCCCGCTCCTGGGACCCGCCCCCCTCTGACGCCACAAGTAAACTCCTTAGAAGGTCATGTGCGTCAGAGGGGGGCGGGGTCACATGAGTGTGAGACGGCGGGAACTTCTTCTCCGGGTGGCGCGATTGAAATTGAATTCCCCCGCTGTGTGACGCTCTGTGACCCCGCCCCCCTCTGACGCACATGACCTTCTAAGGAGTTTACTTGTTGCGTCAGAGGGGGGCGGGTCCCAGGAGCGGGAACACGGCGGCCAAATCAAATTCAAACGCTGGGTCCGGGGACAAGAAGGCTGGCGGACCGAGAAGAAGACCGGAGAATTCACAAGATGCGGACGAGGAGGCTGGCGGACGGACGGAGAAGAAAACAGGAGAAGACACCGGGCAAGATGCGGGACCAGAAGGCTGAAGGACGGACGGAGAAGATAGAAGAAGACGTCGGGCAAGATGTGGACGAGAAGACCCAGAAAGAAGCAGCGGAAGAAACCCGAAGGAAAGAAGAAAAGAAGATTTTATTAAAAGATTTGTCAAAAACCGGCTACTGTCATTTTTAACACTTTGACATTTTTTTTGGGGTGAAATGGTAGAGGTACAATGTACCCCATTACCATTTCACATAGGGGGGCCAGGATCTGGGGGTCCCCTTTGTTAAAGGGGTCTTCCAGATTCTTATAAGCCCCCCGCCCGCATACCCCCACAACCACCGGGCAAGGGTTGTGGGGATGAGGCCCTTGTCCCCATCAACATGGGGACATCCTCCCCATGTTGAGGGCATGTGGCCTGGTGCGGTTTAGGAGAGGGGGGTGGCCGCACTCTGTCCCCCCCTCTTTTCTGCGGCCGGCCAGGTCAACGTGCTCGGATAAGGGTCTGGTGTGGATTTTTAGGGGGACTCCACGCCATTTTTTTTCAATTTGGGGTGGAGTTCCCCTTAAAATCCATATCAGACCTGAAGGGCCTGGAATGGATATTTCCCGGGAACCGCACGTCTTTTTTTTTTTTGTTTTTACGGCGGGGTTCCCCTTAATATCCATTCCAGACCTGAAGGGCCTGGTAATTTAATTTGGGGGAACCCCTACTCATTTTTTTGTTTGTTTTATGAATGAATCCCTTTAGAATTGTCAGAGCCGACAATTCATTATAGCCGCGTGTGAATTTTTAAATGACTTTTTTCCTTCTGAATGTCACTTTGTGCAGGGGCAGTTGTAAGTGCGGTAAAAATGCGCTATTTCACATGCTGACATTACACCCCCCCCTAGGTACGAAATTTAAAGGAATATTTCACTTTTATTGTTTCACTTTAAGA
Source organism: Rana temporaria (assembly GCF_905171775.1). Lineage (NCBI taxonomy): Eukaryota > Metazoa > Chordata > Amphibia > Anura > Ranidae > Rana > Rana temporaria. Next base: position 209,542,874 of record NC_053492.1, on the reverse strand, counting down.
ATTAATAATTTCACTGCTCCCGAAAAAACGGCCGTTTTAAAAAATAAAAAAAGCATTGATACATGTTCCCTGGGACAGGACTGAGGTCCCCAAACACTTTTTAGGACAAAACTAGCAGATTAGCCTTTAAAATGAACACTTTTGATTTCTCCCATAGACTTCTATAGGGAGTTTGGCGCGGCTTTACATATTACATTCAATGCGCCGGCTGCTACGCTGGTTCATGCGCCCAATTAAGCCTCCACCCGGAGTACTAATTAACGCATGAACCAGCGCAGCGCACAGAGCATAGTAAATCAGGCCCAGTGTGTACGCAAAGCAAGCTTGTCAAGTTTCTCTACAAGCCTGACAAGGAACTCGTCGAGGAAAATTATGTTTCATTTACGACGAGTTCCTCAGTCGTGTGTATGAGGCCTTATACTTTAATGTATGTGCAAATTGCTATTTCTACTTACATAAATCATTGTGCAGTCAGATAGTTATAGCCCCCCCCCCCCCCCCCATTGTTTATGGTTGCATGGACTTCTATGGCCATAGTTATGTCTTTAAAAATATCCATTTACAACATGCCAATCAATATATTACTCTTTGTAGTTAACTTTACCCCGATTACATGAATGTGTACGCATGTTTGTCAAATTACAGGCACATTTTACACGTAAACAAAAAAATTGGCTTCATCCACATGGATGGTGGTGGGCAAGAATTTGCGATTCTTGTCAGCCGTGTCAAGTACCTTGTACAAATCAATGGCCAGCGCTATAGATATTTATTCTCCTGGCTCTGAACACAGTTTGTGTATAGGGATGGCATTTCTGGCACATACAAACTGGCTGCAGCTAGTCATCCAATTTGTATACAGCCATAGTTCAGAGTGATGCTATGTTCAAAGTTGATGCTTGGCCGCATCTAAAAACAGCAGCCTGTCAGCCCTCATTTGTCAGTCTGAATGTGACCTTATACTTTTAATCTGTATTTGCTGCATCCACATTAAAAGAAAAAAGCATTTTTTTTTTCAGAGTACTTAACATGTAGCTTACTAGGTGGTATCAGCAGTCATTATTTGATCCACACTTTATAAGTGGTAACTGTAGTATTGCATTCATATTTTACATATCAGAATATGGTTAACAAAGCTCATTGCATCCACTAATCACAAAATTATCCGACCTCAGTAATCACTGATACATCATTAAATATGTTTTTTTTTTTTTTTTTTATGCGAACAGTGTATGGATCTGATTTTTACTTGCAGTAGCCTTTTGTATTCTTTATACAGCAGAACTCGGATTGGGAGAGGGAGTGTCCAGGCTGGAATCCAATCAGCAGTGCTGAAATGTTTATAAAAGAGAATAGATAGATAGATAGGCTATTCAGTCTGTTGGTTCTCATTTCACTGTCCAGCCACAGATTAGTCATGACAGGTTTAAAATAAGGTATACAGTATGCAGCCTCTCTGTGTTAAGGTTAAAATTGTTCTAAAAAAGGTACACATTTTTTTTTCTACCTTTTTGTAAATTATTGTAAATACACCTTCTGTATGCTTCCCCCCCCCCCCTTAATTACTTACCCGAGCCCAATCCCGATCCAGAGATGTGCACGAGAACAGCAGCTCTTTCTCTCCTCAATGGACAGCAGCGGTGGGTTGGGGCTGAGCTGCGCCGTGTGTGACAATAGACTTTGTTTGCTTCGGGGTACTCGACAGGGGGAGGAGCCAGGAGCACTGGCAGGGGACCAGAAAAGAGGAGGATAAGGGCTGCTCTGTGCAAAACCCCTGCATAGAGCAGGTTAGTCTAACAGGTTTGTTAGTAGAATAAAATACTGTGTCTGTGCATGGTGTTGGAAAGTATACATACTGTACATATTGTTGCACATATTTGGTGAGTTGTGTTTGTATCAGCTTGGGTATCATCACTAGCCACCTACTTATCCATATATATCTCTGTGCTTTAGTGAGGTGAAGTAAAAATATATTTTACAGGAAAGCATACTTTCCATAGAAGAAGGATACATGTAAAAAGAAAACACATTTAAAATACGCCACACTGCAACCGCCCTACATAAAAATGCAGAAGTGTGAAATTGGCCTTTTTTTCCAACGTTTCTTTTAACATTCCACCATAACAAAATAAAGATAATAGAGCGTAAAAAAAAAAAAAAAAAAGAGAACAGGCTGAAATCATGATCTAAGTGAGGACTTTGTGCCCTAAGAGCTAAAAATTAAAAAACGTATAATAAAATATTTTCCTCAACACCACAGTATACTGTGCTGAATTCTTCACAACAGTATTATCCACAACAGTATCTCGGACCTGCCTGGTGTGTTCCTTGTTCTTCATGATGCTCTCTGCGCTTTAAACGGACCTCTGAGACTATCACAGTGCAGGTGCATTTATACAGAGACTTGATTACACACAGGTGGATTCTATTTATCATCATTAGTCATTTAGGCCAACATTGGATCATTCAGAGATCCTCACTGAACTTCTGGAGAGAGTTTTCTGCACTGAAAGTAAGGGGGCTGAATAATTTTGCACGCCCAATTTTTCAGTTTTTTATTTGTTAAAAAAGTTTGAAATATCCAATAAATTTCGTTCCACTTCATGATTGTGTCCCACTTGTTGTTGATTCTTCAAAAAAAATGACAGTTTTATATCTTTATGTTTGAAGCCTGAAATGTGGCAAAAGGTTGCAAAGTTCAAGGGGGCGAATACTTTCGCAAGGCTCTGTATTATCAAGTGAATAGCAAATACTGACCGTTTTATGTATTTATGCGTATTCTCAAATGGAAAAAATATATGATAATAAGTAGCCGATTAAAAAGCAGAGGCGTCCGGGTTCACACAAAGGATTACCGTATTTTCCGGCGTATAAGACGACCCCCTAATTTTCCAGGAAAAATCTTGATTTTGGGATATACTCGCTGTATAAGACTACCCCCTTCTTACTGTCTTTCTGTAAGCTGAGGGGGAGCCAGAACCGCTGACAGAAACAGGCTTTTTCAAATCTCACTGTGCCATTACATTACTCACTGTGCCATTACATTACTCACTGTGCCATTACATTACATGCCCAGACTGTGCCACTGTGCCATTACCTGCCCCCACATTGCCATCACTTGCCCCTCACATTGCCATTGTGCCATTACATGCCCCCACATTGCCATCACTTGCCCCCACTGTGCCTGAACTTGTTGCCCCCCCCCCCCAGTGCAATAACACTCACTTTTTTCCCCCAGCGCTGACAGTCTAACATGCTGCGATCGCGAGCGTGAATGATTTCAAAGCCGCGCCTTCACTGCAGAGTGTTCTGTGATAGGAGTAACAAAAATCTTCCCAGCAGCACCTCTGTTATGTTTTCCGCCTATCACGGACGTCTTCTCATCTCGTCCGAGGTTGAGAAGGCATCTGTGATAGGAGGAACAAAGAACAGAGGCGCTGCTGGGAAGATTTTTGTTCCTCCTATCACAGAACACTCTGCAGTGAAGGCGCGGCTTTGAAATCATTCAGGCTCGCGATCGCAGCATGTTAGACTGTCAGCGCTGGGGAAAAAAAGTGAGTACTGAGACTGTACCCGGCGTATAAGACGACCCCCGACTTTGGATGCATGTTTTTGCATCCAGAAAGTCGTCTTATACGCCGGAAAATACGGTAAACCAAGGAACCTGGACCTCCACTCGAGCATGTAACCTGAAAAATTGGGACAGAAAAAAATGCTTTAAGCGGAAAATCGCTAAAATCATAACAAAACAACTGGAGGACAAAAGACACAGAGGGTGGCAAGAACGCAGAAACATACCTCTGTAAGCACAGATGGTTAACTAAGCGCATCAGGTGGCATGCATGGTGACGCAGTCCCCTACAACGGGCTAGTACCTATCAACAGAGATGGACATGTGGGGTCACCCAAAGTTCAACTCAGATATGATTTCCATAATTTGCACACAATTGTGTGGAAAAGAATATATATATACCTAAAATATTAGGGAGCAGATGGAAGAGGGAAGGAAGTTCATCTGAGACCTCGTTATCGGGCTCAGAGCTGCACCCGCCTAATAAGTGTGCAAATTATGGAAATCATATCCGAGTTGAATTTTGGGTGACCCCACATGTGTGTATATATATATATATATATGAAAATTAATCCATCCTGATGTACTGACAGCCCAAAAATGCTAGGACAGTACAAATATCACCCCAATGACCCCTTTTTGGAAAGTAGACAGTCCAATGCATTTAGTAAGAGGCATGGCAAGTTTTTTGAAGTTTTAATTTTTTGTCACAATCTTTTTGAAAATAAATAAAATAAAAACAGTTTTCACAATTCTTTTTCCTACATGCTGTCGCCAGAGCAGTACAGCATTATCACATAACTGGTGTGGTGGTGATCAGGAACACTGACTAGTGACAATATGTTGCATACTGTGACCAGAGCAATACAGTGTTCTGATAGTAACACTTTACTACCATGGGGAGGTGATCATGATTTTTCTTACTATGATTACTTATAACAGTAAATATCACTGTTATAAACAACCATTTTTTTCAGAATGAAATCTATTCATTGTGTGCTATTGTGATTAGCTGTGAATGACCACAGCTAATCACATGGAACAGATGGGCTGCGATTGGCCCTGTCTGTACCATGTCATAGCTGTTACCAATCACAGAGATCATCACAATAGTACACAATGAATGGCATGAATGGAAGCCATACAATCAGTACAATTGTTACGTAATGTGCTGTGATTGGTCACAGCAATCACATGGTACTGGCAACGGCCCAGTACACCGATTTGTCATCTGCTGTGTCCGGTGACGTCCACCCAGGACAGGAGACCTACCGCCCAGCCTATAGACAAACAGCAGTTAAAAAAGTTATTTACCCTCTTCCTCGCAGAATGCCTCTACAATGTATCTCTTTCTCTTCACAGTCATTTTGAGGCAAATTATCATAGCAAATCCCTAAAAACTATCCATTTCACAGAAGAGACCAAACCAATTTTTGTTTCCAGATTTCTTTACTTAGGTACAGTTTTATATTTTCTTTCATGTATAACATGCCTTGAAACCATCATATGGCAGTTTAAGTATACAGAATTTCAAATAGCCTGGACATATTAGTTGTGACTTCCCAGCATACACATATACACAAATGCAGCTGAAAAACACACAATTTGCATGTGCACATATTACAACATATATACTGTAGTGGTAAAGTTATTGTACATGATAACTGGCAGTCATTGTGCAATGAACAACATAAGACACTAGAATGATATTCATGGACTGAAGAAATTCCCAAAGAGAAGGCAGTTTGCCTTGCATCAAGTCCTCTAAGGATACACATGGCTTATCACATTCCAATATGTTTCATATTATTTGTATATTCATTCATATTTGCCTTTCACTTTACCTGCAAAGAAAAGACAGCACGCTCTATAGCTCATCATGCCAGTCAAAGCAAAAAAGCAGCTAATGGATGTTAGCTATATCAGAAAGGGAAGACAGGGAAATGCTCAATGGTATTCAGTGTTATGCATAGGCAGCAGCATATATTTCTCCTGGACCATGATGAGAAAAGGTGCGTGATCAAGATGTAGCAGTTTCATTTAGTACCATCCCTGTGTTTTCAGTTTCATAGGGCCTTTTTCTCAACAGATCACATTGGATTTACTGTATATGACAAGACAAGGCTTGAACAACAATGTAGTGGAATACATTACAGACAAAAGGCACAAATTCATTTTATTCCCGCAGGTCGTTAAATGTTTAACAGTGGGATCTGCCAAACCATAGCAGAAGAAACCGGCTCTTCCTGTCGCTGTGGCTTGAGCTTCTTGTTTACTCTTCGGTGACCCAGTCCACCAGAGATTACCAAGACGGAGTCTGCCTTCAACTTCCCAGCTCGCTGTCTTTTGCTATGTTGTGGTGGCATGCTGGGGTCACTTAGAAGATCATAAAGAGTGCAATCATCCTTCCCCACGTCACATGAATTTGATCCATGAGACAATGTGAGAGAGCCTGATGAAGAGGACAAGTCACTTCTTTGTGCAATGGACCCCATGGAGCCCCTAAGCCAAATGGCGTTGTCATTGTTATTGTTGGCAGTAGCTGCATTTCCCTCCTCATTTTGCTGTACATGGGCACCACGAGGGTCCTCTGATTTTAGTTCAATATTTGAAGTTTGGCTACATCTGCTCGGTGTCCGTTTATGTTTTTTGTTCACAGCAGTTGCCATGACAAGGAATTTGACTGCACCATTGTGTGCATGGTAAGACACCATTCCTCGTCCTAAAAAAGAAAACATACAAGGTCATAAGGGATGAGATTATGCTTATTTGTGATTTGATTTGATTAAAGGGTAACTCCACTTTCATTGGAAAAAAATTAGCAAACAGAAAAAAATAATATTTAGCTTATACAATTGCGATTCAAGTCATATTGGATTTGAATGTCAATAAAAAATTACCTTTCCTTTTCCATCTGCAGTGCTGCCATTTTCTGTAAAAATGCAATGCAATATGGCAGCCTGAAGGGTTTTTGTACACAGATGGTATACAGAACGCCCCCTGAAAAATAGGATTTTATGCTCACCGTAAAATCTCTTTCTCTGAGTTCATGGACGGACACAGCCTTAATCTTGACTTAGTGGGTATTAACCTTCCTTTAGGAGTTGACTAGGCAGAAACTTATATATAAAAGGTTAAGTTATCATACACCCTATAGCCCCGCCCAGGGGGTTGACCCTCTGGGTATAACCCCTCTCTCTGCATCTCGCAGATCAGTTCATCAAAAACTAGTACAAACATAAAAAGTAGGGGAGGGTGCTGTGTCCGTCCATGAACTCAGAGAAAGATTTTACGGTGAGCATAAAATCCTATTTTCTCTTTCGTTCATGGACGGACACAGCCTTAATCTTGACTTAGTGGGACGTCCCGAAGCAGTGTGAAAAATGAGGGGTGGGAACAGCAAAAAATTAAACTTCACTCCAAAACAACAGAGCTCCTCCACTGAGGAGTTGCAACTCTAAACAGCCGCCTGCAAAAAAGCCGAAAGAAGCATCCGAAGATGCACTCACATCAAATTTGGTTAAAGTGTGAGCGGACGATCAAGTTGCCGCCTTACACACCTGGGAAACAGACGCTTGATGTTGGAAAGCCCAGGAGACACCTATTGCCCTGGTCGAATGCGCCGTGATAGGAAAGGGGGGCGCCCAACCCCTTATGGCGTAAGCCAGAATTACTGTCTGTCGGATCCACCTAGAGATGGTGGCCGATGAGACCGCTAGGCCCTTCTTGGGCCCAGCCACTGAAACAAACATTGAGTCTGACCTCCGGAACGGAGCAGTGGCAGCTAAATATACTCTCAGGGCGAGGACAACGTCAAAGGAATGCAACGGGTTAGGACACAAGGATGGAAGTACAATGTCCTCATTGAGATGGAAGGCCGAGACGACCTAAGGTAGAAAAGATGGCTGCGGACGCAGCACCACCTTATCCTTGTGGAAAATTAGGTAGGGAGCCCTACATGATAAGGTGGCCAGCTCAGAGACTGTCTGACTGATGTGACCGCCACCAAGAAGACCACCTTTTGAGAAAGTGTCAATACGGGAATCTCCGTGATCTCTTCAAACGGAGCCTTCTGAAGCACCGAGAGAACCAGGTTTAAGCCCCACAGAGGTAGTGGAGGACGGACCAGAGGGGCCACATGTCGGACCCCCTGTACACAAGTTCTCACTAGAGAGTGAGTCGCCAGGGGTCAGTGAAAGAAAACAGCCAGGGCAGAGATCTGTTCCTTAACCGTGCTTAAGGCAAGTCTTTGGTCCACCCCGCTCTGTAGGAACAGCAGTATCCTGGACACAAAATAAGTCAGTGGATTCCACCTCATCTCTTCGCAAAGTGCTAAGTAAGCCCACCAGGTGCGATAGTAAATCCTCCTAGAGGATAACTTCCTAGCCCTTCTCATGGTAGAAATGACTGAATCCGATAGGCCCCGGTCCCTTAGTACCTGACTTTCAATGGCCATGCCGTTAAAGCCAGCGACTGTAAAGTAGGATGCAGTATGGGACCTTGTGACAACAGGTCATTTCTCTGCGGTAGACGCCAAGGGACGTCTGCTACTAGCCGCACTATCCGGGGCGATTAGGATCATTGGAATCCCTTCTGCCTCTACTCTGCGAAGTAGAAGAGGCAGGAGCTTTAGAGGAGGGAAGGCATAGATTAGCCGATACTGACTCCACGGCGCCACTAACGCATCTGTGGCGTCTGCCCATGGGTCCTTCGACCTGGCCACAAACCTCAATACCTTCCGATTGAGTCGAGACGCCAGGAGATCTATGTCTGGCGTGCCCCATCTCTGGCAAAGGAGCTGAAACACCTCCGGGTGCAGAGACCATTCTCCTTGGTTCAACGACTGGCAAATCAGGTAGTCTGCCTGCCAGTTTTCCACACCCGGAATGTATATGGCCGACAGTGCCGGTATGCTCCTTTCTGCCCACCTTAGAATGTGCGCGGCTTCTGACGCTGCAGCCGAGCGTCTTGTTCCTCCTTGATGGATGACATATGCCACCGCCGAGGAGTTGTCCGACTGGATCCTGACTGGACGCCCCTGTAGTCTCTGAGACCATGCGGCGAGGCACAGCCTGATCGCCCGAAGTTCCAGGACATTGATCGGCAGGTAGGAATCCTCCGGGGACCAGCGACCCTGGGTCGACTGGACCCCCCAGACTCCCCCCCACCCGATAAGGCTGGCATCTGTCGTGATGACTGTCCAGTGATAAGGAAGGAACGACTTCCCGGACAGAAGTGCAGATGAGGTCAGCCACCAAACCAGGGAGGCCCTGACCAGGTGGCTCACCCGGATCTGATAATCCAGGGATGATGGGCACTTGTCCCATCTGGACAGAATTTCCTTCTGCAATACTCGCGTGTGAGATTGCGCATATGGTACCACCACAAAGGAGGCCACCATGAGGCCCAGGACTCGCAGGCATGCAAAAACTGAGTGACGACCATTTCTGGGACGTCAACTGCCGCACTGCAGTCCGAAGGGTCTGCAATTTTTCCACAGGGAAGAACACGCTTGCCTCTGAGGAGTCCAGGATCAATCCCAGATACACTAGGCGTTGAGTCGGTATCATTACTGATTTCTGAATGTTCAGAAGCCACCCAAAATGTCTGAGGGTCTGACATTTTATAGACACGCTCTCCTCTAATTCTGAGGCTGAAGGAGCCCTCAGAAGCAGGTCGTCCAAGTAGCCCACGATAACGATGCCACGTTGTCTTAGTAGGGCTAGAATTGGGGCAAGCACCTTGGTGAAGACCCTTGGTGCCGATGCCAGGCCAAAGGGGAGAGCCACAAACTGATAGTGGTCTTCCCCGACCGCAAAGTGCAGAAGTTTCTGATGCTTTGTGTATATGGGGACATGTAGATAGGCATGTCCTGATGTCCAAGGATGCCAGAAAGTCCCCCGGCTGGAGGGTAGTAACGACAGAGCGGATTGATGCCATCTGGAATCCTTGTACCTTTACAAAGCAATTGAGGGCCCTGAGGTCCAGGATAGGACGAACGCCCTCCTTCTTTGGTACAATGAACAGATTGGAGTAAAATCCCTGAAACCAATCCTGTACTGGGACAGGAATAACCACCCTGCGTTCCAGCAGGTCTTGAACTGCCCCATCTAGGGCTTCCCGATGAGCCGGTAGTAGCTGGAGGTTGGAGGGAAAAAATCTGTTTGGTGGGCAAGATAGGAGCTCTATCTTGTACCCTGATGAGGGTAACCCGAGATGTCCACCGGTTTGCGAATTCAAAGACGTCCCCCCACCTTCATGCGGCCGTGGTCTTGTTAATGGGATTGTTGGGTTTGCGAAACCAGGGACGTCTGTCCCTGAGCAGGCGTTTTATTGGCCTGTGGTTTTCTTCCCGCAGCACTGGGCGGGCGAAAAAAAATGCTTGGTGCGGTAAAGAAGGGCCCCTGTCGCCGACGTGGCTCCTTTCCCTTATAGGTCTGTGGGGGCAAGGTGCCCTTACCTCCTGTGGCATCCTTAATAATGTCATCCAGGCAAGCTCCAAAGAGTCTATCGCCTTTAAAGGGCAGGTCCATTAGGGCCTTCTTGGAAGCCTGGTCCGCCGAAGAATTCTTCAACCACAAAAGACGGCGTAACAACACAGCCTGAGCAGAGGCTCCGGCCAGCAGAGGAAGTGTCCAAGGCTGATTCACACACAAATTTTAGGCCCTGTACCAGTTGTTCCGCTAGGGCTACCTTGTGGGTGGAAGCGTGATGTGTTTGTAACCCATTAAGCAGTAACTTTACCCACTCTGCGAGTGTCTGGGACACCAGCGCCCCAACTATGGTTGGGCATACCGCTGAACCTACTACAGTATATAGGTTTTGGGATATCGACTCTGCCTTCTTGTCCGCCGGGTCCTTGAAGGCAGGAGCCCCCTCCACCGGAAGGGTGGTAAGCTTGTTTAGTCTGGACACAGGAGGGTCCACTATGGGGGGCGAGGTCCATTTCTTTAAGAAACTCTCCTCCAGTGGGTAACGTACCACTAGGTTTTTAGGTACAAAAAAGTTTTTTTTTGTGGTCTGTCCCATTCCTTGTATAAAAGTTTGTCTAAATAAGACACACAAGGAAACACTTTAGCAGTGCGGGTCGCCTTACGGAACCCAAAGGGGACCGGCGCTTCTGTTGCTTCTACAGACCCCTCTATTTTTAGGGTATCTCGCACTGCGGTGATAAGGGTCATTCACCAGAGCCTTCTCGCTAGCTGACCTGGGTCCTGAGTCATCCTCACTGTCTGGCCGCTCTAGGTCTGCACCGTCAGATACCTCAGAGTCAGGGTCCTGAATGGTAGCTAGACCTGGCTCCGTATCTGAGTTGTCCTCAGAAGATGGCGGGGGCGCTTTCTAGCCCCCGTTCTTCCACGCGCTGATTCCACCTTGGCAATGAAGGCATCTAGGATTGCCGACATAGCATCCACCGATACATCGGGTACAGGGGCATCAATTGCCAGCTCAGGTGTTTCAGGGAAAGAAACGTCTGTTTCTGACGCCATGCTACCCACACACTTGACACAGGGATTCCAAGCAAGGTGGACAACTCACCCTCCTGGGCGCACCATGCAGGCCGCTGAGCGGCCGGGTGACGCGGTACAGCCCCCCTTGGGCGCCAGCGCTGGGCGGCTACAAGAAAATGGCCGCCGTAGTGCATATAGACCCCAGAAGTATGGCCGCCGAGCTCTGAGTAGAGGCCAACAGTGGCTACAAGAAAAGGGCTGCCAGGTATACAAACAATCCAGCATGGTCACAGAAAAAATGGTCGCCAGACACACAGCAGCAGAATCTCTTATGCAGCTCTTTACATTGAATGAGGGAAGCAGCAGCTGACAACATGGACACAAGTAAGCAATATCTATGCACTTATACTTTATATTGGTTCTCAGGTGGAGCTCCCCAGAGCAACCCCCACCTCAGCAGTCTAGGGAGGAGGGAAGGGGAAGGAGGGGAGAAGGGAAATATAGAGCCCTTTACTCACCTCTCCAGGGATGCCCAGCTCTGTTTTCTTGCCGAAGCAAGGTAGTAGTACTTACCCTCCTGTGGTTTTATGCTGGAGCATCCTGGACAGTGCATCTTCCGCATGGTAACGGAGATGACTGTCGGCCAGGCTACTGCGACTCAGCCCTGTAGACCGGTCTTTATGCAAGCCCTGGAGCGCATAGCTCACTGGCCACCCGTAGAGCGACATGCATGTCGTGGACAACCCAGCGCGCAGTTACGGACGGCACACGCTCGATGGCCGAAACTGGAAAGAATACAAGGATCTAGGATCCAGCCTGTCGCCCAGTTGGCAGTTGATCGAAGATCGCAGGAAAAAAAAAATCCAGAATTTTAAACAGCCTTCAAGCCATGGGCCTGAAGGGAGCCATGTCTTCTCCTGAAACTAGGCAGAAAAAAACTGATCTGCAAGATGCAGAGAGAGGGGTTATACCCAGAGGGCCCGCCCCCTGGGCGGGGCTATAGGCTGTATGATAAGTTAACCTTTTATATATAAGTTTCTGCCTAGTCAACTCCTAAAGGAAGGCTAATACCCACTAAGTCAAGATTAAGGCTGTGTCCATCCATGAACGAAAAAGAAATGTAATTTTCTACTTGAGTGATTGGCTTACTGATTTTCCCAGAAGTCTGCACTAAGATACAAGTCAGATTTTTGGCATCTCCAGCAACAAAAATTAAATTTTTAGTGATGTTCCTAAAGGAAAATCTAATCTAAAAGGGATGCACACCATGCCAATTTTCTCACTAGCACCCTGCAGGTGCAACAGCTAATTGATAATTATAAAAACACTCCCATATAAATTCACATGGACAGACAGCCATTCCTTCAGAACAACAAAAGGTAGGAATCTGCACGAAAGTTTATTAAAATTCTTGCAATGTACATAGATCACCCAGAGAGGAATTTTTTAGGTTTCTATAATGGCAGAGATACATTTACTGCAAATCATAAAAGTTTTTTTTGGCCTTAAAATTGGCCTTAAAAAGCTGTAAATATCATGCATGCATCGATCAGCTATTCTTATGCATTTTATATAAACCTAAACATTCTGAATAATTCCTTTTGCATATTCAAACGCTTTTATAGATATAGGGGCAGATTCACGTACCTGCACTTAATTTTCCGCCGGGCGCAGCGTATCTAAGATACACTACGCCGCCGTAACTTTTTTTTTTCGAATCCTCAAAGAATTAAGTAAGTAAGTTACGGCGGCGTAGTGTATCTTTGGCGGCGTAAGGGTGCGGGATTCAAATTGATGCAATAGGGGCGTGTTTTATGTAAATACGTCGTGACCCGACGTAAACAACGTTTTTTTTTAACTGCGCATGCGCCGTCCGTGGGGGTATCCCAGTGCGCATGCTCGAAATTAACCCGGAACAAGCCAATGCTTCTGACGGTGACGTCATTCTACGCAAATCCCTTTTCGCGAACGACTTACGCAAACAATGTAAAAAAAAATAGTTTCTACGCGGGAAGGACGGCCATACTTAACATTGAGTACGCCTCATAACAGCAGCTTTAACTATACGGCAGAAAAAGCCGAATGCAAACTACGTAAAAAATTGCGATGACCGCTCGTACGTTCGTGGATCGCCGTAACTAGCTAATTTGCATACTCAACGCGGAATTCGACGGAAACGCCACCTAGCGGCCGCCGAAAATTTGCAGCTTAGATCCGACTGCGTACTAAGACGTACGCCTGTCGGATCTAGCCGAGATGCCGTCGTATCTTGTTTTGAGGATACAAAACAAAAATACGACGTGCAAAATTTGAAATTACGCGGCGTAACAAGAGATACGCCGGCGTAATAGCTTTGTGGATCTGCCCCATAGTATACAATGTTGGCTTCATGTTAATATACAGGTGAAACTCGAAAAATTAGAATTTCGTGCAAAAGTTCATTTATTTCACTAAGCTGAAATTAATATATATGATAGGCTCGTTACATGCAAAGCAACATAGTTCAAGCCGTGATTTGTCATAATTGTGACGGATTATGGCTTACAGCTCATGAAAACCCCAAATCCACAATCTCAGAAAATTTGAATATTGGGAAAAGGTGCAATATTCTAGGCTCAAAGTATCCTACTCTAATCAGCTAATTAAGCCATAACACCTGAAAGGGTTCCTGAGCCTTTAAATGGTCTATCAGTTTGGTTCAGTAGGAATCACAATCATGGCAAAGACTGCTGACCTGACAGTTGTGCAGAAAACCATCATTGACACCCTCTATAAGGAGGGAAAGCCTCAAAAGGTAATTGCAAAAGAAGTTGGATGTTCCCAAAGTGCTGTATCAAAGCACATTAATAGAAAGTTATGTGTAAGGGAAAAGTGTGGAAGAAAAAGGTGCACAAGCAGCAGGGATGACCGCAGCCTGGAGAGGATTGTTAGGAAAAGGTCATTCAAAAGTGTTGGGGACGTTGAATTTGGGTATAGAGGGATTCTCCAAACACGTTAGGACTGTAGTCACCCATATCTTATTGGTCGCTAGGTCACTGATCACTAGGAATTGGAAATCAAGCAAGGTCCTTAATGTCTCGGAAGTTCTCGACATTGCCAAACCCAATTACACTTTTGAGGCTATGCTGGCATACAGAGAGGGGAGGAGTGTTAAATTCAATAAACAGTGGCAGTCCTGGACAGTATGGTTTGACTCAAAGTAAATTTCAAATTGTCTTCACATTGGTAATGACTATGTAATGATATGCATAAGGCAACTGTATTTGTATGATTAAGTTTTAAAAATTCCTCACAGCTACCCATCCCATTCCTTCCTTCCTTGTTCCTTCCTCTCTTTTCTCTAATCCCTATACGCTATCTTTCTATTTATTTCTACCCACCCAGTCTACAATCTTCTGTAATTTTAGGCTATCTTATGCCGCCTGCTGGCGGAGCACTCGGTGCCTCCGCAGTATTAGTGCCTCAGACTCTTATGGATGAGCTCAACATGTGTTAATGGTGTGTATTTAGGTCCTTTGACTCGCCTAACGGTGACCACGGTCTCCTCATGTACACTGGGTTGTGTTGTGTTATGTTTGCTAACTTTGTACTATGGTTAATACTCTGTACCATGAAAATTCTCAATAAAAACTATTTGGAAAAAAAAAAAAAGTGTTGGGGAGTGGAGTGGACTGAGGCTGGAGTTAGTGCATCAAGAGCCACCACACACAGACGGATCCTGGACATGGGCTTCAAATTTCGTATTCCTCTTGTCAAGCCACTCCTGAACATCAAACGCCAGAAGCGTCTTACCTGGGCTAAAGAAAAACAGACCTGGTCGGTTACTCAGTGGTCCAAAGTCCTCTTTTCTGATGAGAGCAAATTTTGCATCTCATTTGGAAACCAAGTACCCAGAGTATGGAGGGAGAATGGGGAGGCACAAACTGCAAGATGCTTGAAGTCCAGTGTGAAGTTTCCACAGTCTGTGTGGATTTGGGGAGCCATGTCATCTGCTGGTGTTGGTCCACTGTGCTTCATTAAATCTGGGGTCAACGCAGCTGTTTACCAGGAGATTTTGGAGGACTTCATGCTTCCTTCCACAGATGAGCTCTATGAAGATGCTGACTTTATTTTCCAGCAGGACTTAGTACCTGCCTACACTGCCAAAAGCACCAAAACCTGGTTCAATGTCCGTGGGTTTACGGTGCTTGATTGGCCAGAAAACTCGCCTGACCTAAACCCCATAGAGAATCTATGGGGCATTGCCAAGAGAAAGATGAGAGACATGAGACCGAGCAATGTAGAAGATCTGAAGGCCACTATTGAAGCATCCTGGCCTTCCATAACACCTCAGCAGTGCCACAGGCTGATAGCTTCCATGCCACAGTGCATTGAGGCAGTAATTGCTGCAAAAGAGGCCTAAACCAAGTACTGAGTACATATGCATGCTTATACTTTTCAGAGGTCCGATATTGTTCTATGTACAATCCTTGTTTTATTGATTGCATGTAATATTCAAATTTTCTGAGATTGTGGATTTGGGGTTTTCATGAGCTGTAAGCTATAATCATCACAACTATGACAAATCACAGCTTGAACTATCGTGCTTTGCATGTAATGAGTCTATCTCATATGTTAGTTTCACCTTCTAAGTTGCATTAGTGAAATAAATGAACTTTTGCACGATATTCAAATTTTTCGAGTTTCACCTGTATTTATCAATGTGTATTAATATTTTGAAAACCTTTCAAGATCAAGTTAGAAAAATGTGTCAATGTTGGGGGAAAGTTGTGTGAATTTTGTGTGAAAACATTTAAATACCCTATACTGCCTTTTTGAGGTAAAACGATATTATTCCCATTCAGAGTAACAGGGTTCCTGGATAGAGTCTCCTCTGCTACTGGTACTTTTTATTTTTAAGGAATTACTAGGGAAGTTAACCACTTTCTTACTGGGCACATATACCCCCCTTCCTGCCCAGGCAAAATTTCAGCTTTAAGAAGTGCGTCGCTTTAAATCAAAATTGCGCGGTCGTGCGACGTGCCTCCCAAACAAAATTGACATCCTTTTTTTCCCCACAAATAGAGCTTTCTTTTGGTGGTATTTGATCACCTCTGCAGTGTTTATTTTTTGCGCTATAAACAAAAAAAGAGCGTACATTTAAAAAAAAAAAAACACAATATTTTTTACTTTTTGCTATAATAAATATCTAATTAAAAAAAAAAAAAACTATTTTTTTTCCAATTTAGGCCGATATGTATTCTACATATTTTTGGTAAAAAAAAATATAAAAAAAACGCAATAAGCGTATAGTGATTGGTTTGCGCAAAAGTTATAGTGGCTACAAAATAGGGGATAGAATTCTGACATTTTTTTTTTTTTTTTTACTAGCAATACATTGATCTGTGAATTTTGTCAGGACGGTTACATCGGACACTTTTGACACATTGGGACCATTCACATTAATACAGCGAACAGTGCTATAAAAACGCACTGATTACTGTATAAATGTGACTGGCAGGGAAGGGGTTAACACTAGGGGGCGAGGAAGGGGTTAAATGTGGATCCTGGGAGTGATTCTTACTGTGGGGGGAGGGTACTGACTGGGGGAGGTGACCGATGCTGTGTCCCTATGTACAAGGGACACAGCATCAGTCTCCTCTCCCTGACAGGATGTGGAGCTCTGTGTTTACACACAGAGCTACACGTCCCTGCTCTAAAACTGGCGATCGCGGGTACCCGGCGGACATCGCGGCCGCCAGGCACACGCATCGGCATTGCGGTGATGCGCCGGGTGCGCGCCCGCCCCCCAGTGGCCGGAGGACCCAAAGCCGTAAAAAGACGGCCTCCCGGATTTATAGAGCCACCTGAGGCCGTCTTTTTACTATGGCCCCGGACTGAAGTAGTTAAGGTCAGGTGCACTTTTTTTTTTGGGACACATTAGAAAATGTTTAAATGTTTTTGGCATGTACAGCTGAAGAGATTTCTCTTCACTCTCCGAGAACAGGAAGAGGAAATCTCTTTTATATAAAGGGAAATTTCCACTTAGGGTAAATCTCTCTAGTGAGCATACAGACAGCAATGTCATTTTTACCATACAATACAAAAAAAAATGTTTTGGGTAGAAATACACTTTTAGGACACTATAGAGCTTATTTTGTGCTCTTTGTCATTTAAACTGGAGTTAAAAATAAGATGCTTAAAAAGACAAATTTATCAAAAAAAATAAAAGCAGCTTGACTGAGCTGAAATAGAGAAAAACAAAACAATGACATGGTGTTAAACTAGCAAGATCATCAGGTTTGTGATGTTCTGAGCAGCAAGAAAAATAAAGAATTTAGCAAGAGAGTGCATGAACTTGCCAGGGTTATCTGCTAGCTGCTCTCAAGATAAACAATGAGCCTGTTTCAGAGCTTCACAATCAAAAATCAATGTTTGGTATAGATGTGTGAATTAATCAGTATTCACAGAACCCGCCTACTAATGACACCATCCACTCTACTTTATTTTATCAATTTAAATAGAAGTGTACTCAAATCTTCCCTTTTTTATGTTTTGGATGGAGAAAGTAAGAGTTAGAAATTTTTATTGCCGTCTGTACCCCTGTTGGGGAGAAATCTCCCCTCTCCCCTATATATTTTACTTGCGTCACATAGGAAAGAAGTGAGGGGAAATGAAAAGTCATCAATGAAAAACACAGTGAAGTGGACAAGGGTTAGAACAGTATTTCTAGAAGCATGACCCCATCCATTGTCTTTCTGGTCATGGAAACATGGCCCCGCTCTCTGCAATAACATGAGACCTGCCTTTGGAAACATCTCAACACTCTGGTACCTAGACTACAGCTTCTCGCTAGTGGTGTGTCATTTCTATGGTGTGCAGCATCTCGCCTCTCTGGACCTGGCAACATGACAAGGCTTAGGGCTCTTGTAAACTTGTAAAGTTACCACATTTCATTTAAATAGAAGTTTAACTTGTATAGAAGGATAGAGGGTTCCTGTTAACATTTGAAAGGACAGAGAGCTTGATTATGAAATTGTAGATCATATTTTAGTACACTGAGGTCAGTTCACTAAAATAATTGATCTGATTGCATGTTGTAAGGTATTTCACTTGACACATTGGGGTTTGGATTTACCAAAATCTGGTAAATATATATATATATATATATATATATATATATATATATATATATAATCCCTTTAACATTGCCTAAGTATTGGGAGAATAAAGGAGAAACAGTTCACATTAATTAGGTATTCGCAGAACCTGTATTGAGAAAACAAAGTCTAAAATTGGTTGGTTGTTGAATTGTTTTGATGCAACTTTTATAAGTCAGCTCCTAGGGCAGAGGTAGGCAACCTGCGGCCCTCCAGCTATTGCAGAACTTCCAAGTCCCATCATGCCTCTGGGAGTAATTGTAACTGCCAATTCTGCAACGCCTCATGGGAAATGTAGTTCCCCAACAGCTGGAGTGCCCCAGATTGCCTACCCCTGTCCTAGGGGTACTCTTTTACCTATTATTGCAAGCAATCTGACCACATGTAGAAAAACATGTAGTGTACAGGATGAAGAGTGACTGACAGTTGGGAAGCTAATGCATCAGATATACAGATTCATTTAAAGGCTTCAACTTTTCAATATTACATATCACCAACATTTTTAGTCATTGACTCTGAAAAAGTATGCAGGTCAGGAGCTTTGACCTCACGGTATTAAATTGTATTTCATTACATTTTAAATATTTCAAAAAAACAAGAAGAAAACAATTCTGAAATATCCAAAAATAAATACTGTACGGAAACAAAGGAAGCTGTTAGAATAAACAATTTCGAATAGAAAACCTAATATTCCATTATTATGCCATTTTCCTTTAACCACTTAAGACCTGGACCAATATGCAGGTAAAGGACCAGGCCCCTTTTTGCGATTCGGCGCCACTTTAACTGACAATTGCGCGGTCGTGCAATGTGGCTCCCAAACAAAAATTGGTGTCCTTTTTCCCCCCCAAATAGAGCTTTCTTTGGTTGGTATTTGATAACCTCTGTGGTTTTTATTTTTTGCGCTATAAATAAATAGAGCGACAATTTTGAAAAAAATTCAATATTTTTTACTTTTTGCTATAATAAATATCCCCCAAAAATATATAAATACGTTTTTTTTCCTCAGTTTAGGCCGATACATATTCTTCTACCTATTATTGGTAAAAAAAAAAAATGCAATAAGCGTTTATCCATTGGTTTGCGCAAAATTTATAGCGTTTACAAAATAGGGGATAGTTTTATTGTATTTTTATTAATATTTTTTTTTAACTACTAATAGCGGCGATCAGCGATTTTTTTCGTGACTGCGACATTATGGCGGACACATCGGACAATTTTGACACATTTTTGGGACCATTGTCATTTTCACAGCAAAAAATGCTATAAAAATGCATTGTTTACTGTGAAAATGACAATTGCAGTTTGGGAGTTAACCACTAGGGGGCGCTGAAGTGGTTAAGTGTGACCTCATATGTGTTTCTAACTGTAGGGGTGGGGCTGGACGTGTGACGTCATTGATCTTGTTCCCTATATCACACCACTTCCCCGTTCTTCAGCTCCTGTGACCGTGCTTGTGCACAGCCCTGCCATTCTGCCGACGTATATTGGCGTTAGGCGGTCCTTAAAGCGGATGTGCCACTAAACAAATATATTAAAAGCCAGCAGCTACAAATACTGCAGCTGCTGACTTTTAATATAAGGACACTTACCTGTCCTGGAGTCCAGCGGTGATCGCAGCAGATGACGAGCCGATCGCTCGTCACCCTGCTGCTCCCCCCTCCATCCACGGTGAGGGAACCAGGAAGTGAAGCGCTCCGGCTTCACTGCCCGGTTCCCTACGGCGCATGCGCGAGTCGCGCTGCGCCCGCCGATTGGCTCCCGCTGTGTGCTGGGAGCCGAGTGTTCCCAGCATACAACGGGGGACGGACGGGAAGGGGAAAAAAAAACCCGTCCTTTGCCCGTATCGTAGGGCCGGAAGTGGGTGCAAATACCTGTCTGTAGACAGGTATCTGCACCCCCCTCCCCCCTGAAAGGTGTCAAATGTGACACCGGAGGGGGGGAGGGTTCCGATCAGCGGGACTCCACTTTAGAGTGGAGATCCGCTTTAAGTGGTTAAATTTAAACTAAATTTAAAAATAGCATTCCTTATGCTTAACGAGATAAAGCTACATTATTATTGTCTTCTCCTTCACTATGATTATCCTTTTGCTTCACTCACCACACAAGCTCACTATTTTGAGCACCTACTTGTCAATAGTTATTGGCATTTGCACTATAATAATATATATTTGTTTCACTTATATGTTAACACTGTCGATCTTGGGAACTTACCCAGTCATATCACTTTTTACTTACTAGTCTGAGTTTATGTCTGTCTCGAGATACTGTAGTGTCATAAATAACGAACTGCTCTGTTGTATATGTATAGTTATATATTTTTATTTTTCATTTTATTTTTCATATAATAAAAATGTATTGTTATATAATGTTTATTGTGCTACTGTATTAGTGTTTTTTCTGTGTTTTGTTAACACAGACAATTTTCTTTCTTATGATTCCCTGATAGCTGTGTATGTGTACAACCATCTTCTATGTCAGTCTCACTCTCTATGGTGAGATTTTTAATACAAATTATGATTTAGGGCGTTTTAACTATCTCTGCTACTGCTTTGTTGCTGCCTGCATGTGGTATTTACCATGGTCCCCCGGGGCACCCTATTCTCCTTCCTTGTTTTTTTTTTTTTGTTATGTGCCTATTGTGCATGCGTGTGTGTGCGCGTGCGTTTGAAGCAATTGCGTCACTTCCGGGTTAAGTCGATCTATTTCCGGTGGCGTTGCCTTTTTAAGATGGCTGCTGCCATGGCTTCATTGCTGCACATGTCTGGTGCGACACTGACACCATACACTCCTGTTGGCTCCCGTTCGGACCGGTTTTCCATGCCCTGCTGGATATTAAGGTAATTTATACTTTTCAAACTTCATTTTTCCAGATCCTCTTTTACCATTTTTGACTTCCTGGCCTTTTGCATAGCCCTCATAATATATTTCTTACCATCGCATGGGCCTCTCGGGCCCCCCCCTTTTTTCTTATTACCTTATTTTATGAACTTAAGGGTTAGGCTGGGTCATTTATGCTATCCTTTACATGTGGATCTTCTCTCTATATTACCCCTCAGCCTACAAGCTATCCAGATTCATTGGCTACCCATTCCGGATTCGTTATTGGGACCCCTTTTGGAGTATTTGTTGTCGCCTGACAAACTGTTTTTTACCTTTATATTTTTGTGCGCTAGCCCAAAGCTTTTTACAAGCATATATCCTGGTGAGCCACCTTTCAATTTTTCCTCATTCATCAATAATTGCTATGACCTTATCTTCTTGTAAGCTTGATGCCTCTAAGGTCCCGTACACACGACCAAACATGTCTGCTGAAACTGGTCCGCAGACCAGTTTCAGCGGACATGTTCGTTCGTCTGTACGTCCGACCGGACAATTTTCCGGCGGACTGGACAGGTTTCCAGCGGACAAATGTTTCTTAGCATGCTAAGAAACATGTCCGCTGGAAGCCTGTCCGTCAGACATGTTAGGTCATCTGTACAGACTCACCGTACATGTCCGCTCGGCCGAAAGCCCTTGCATGCATCGAAGTGATTCGACGCATGCGCGGAAACCTTGACCTTCCAGGGCCGCGCACGTCGCGGCGACGACGTGGCCACGTCACCACGTATCGTGTCCGCGCAGATTTCTGTCTGGTGGTGTGTACAACCATCAGACAGAAATCTCCGAGCGGACATGTCCGCTGAAAACGGTCCGGCGGACCGTTTTCAGCGGACAGTCCGTCCGTGTGTACGAGGCCTTATACTCCATTTCAACCTCCCTTTTTTTTTTCTCTTCCATTCCTGGTTTCATACTTTTTGTCCTCTCTGTTTTTTACCCCCTCAACCCCCCCCCCTAAATCCGTTTCCTACTTCATTATCAATCGCAATAGCCTTATGTCATTAGGGCAATGTTTTTAGGCCAGGTAACATCACTATATATGCCATTTGACTATTCTCGATGGTTTGTTTCACACATTCCTGCGGAGACTTATCGTATTTGTAAGTTACATACTAATTCTATTTTCACTATTTCTATTCTTCTATATATAATTCTCTTCTTCACTCTTATCTTTCTGGGTGCTCCTTATTACCTCTATTGGAGGGGGTCCTCTGGTCTACTACATGTTACCAGTAATTTTTTCAGCCGTTTTTATTTTTCCACACATTTGTTCTGTTATTGTATTGTTATGCTTAAACGTTTGTACCAACTGATATGTATTTTGATGTTTTCTTGTTCGTGTCATATCCTATGTACTATTAGACCGTTATGCTCCTGATGAAGCGTTTTTTCAACGTGAAACATGTTGAGTAAAAGCGAGTAAAAGCAACCCTCATCACTCCGCATATTCAACGCAGTCCTAAGGATCTAAAAGTTTTTATATAATTTCTGGTGCTGTATGATTTCTGTTCCTTTAACATACATGCATTAGTATTAACTTTTATGAAATCTCTCCTATGTATGTACTGTGAATAATATGCCGATATTATAGTATCATGTTCACGAAGTTCTATAAATAATTTCTTGTTCTGTAAATTTTCTACTTTTATAAATAAATATACCCATAGTATTTTTACTATATTCACTTGTACCGTCTAAAGTCCATCTCATTAGCCCAGCTCTATTCCTAGTTACATATTATCGGGACGTTGGTACACTGCTACACTGGCATTCACAGCGTTGGTCGCCCTGTGTTTTATGCACACTTTTTAGCAAGACCCATCTATAAAGCTACATTGCCAAAAGTATTGGGAATGCAGTAGGCTTTACATGCACATGAACTTTAATGGCATCCCAGTCTTCGTCCGTAGGGTTTAATACTGAGTTGGCCCACCCTTTGCAGCTATAACAGCTTCAACCCTTCTGGGACGGCTGTCCACATGGTTTAGGATTGTGTCTATGGGAAGGTTTGACCATTCTTCCAGAAGTGCAATTGTGAGGTCAGGCATTAAAGGTAAGTCTCTGCTCTAATTCAGCCCAAAGGTGTTAAAACAAAGCCCTTCCAGGACCGAGATGTCAGATGTCAGCTCTGCAAGTGCTCTTCTCTTCACCCGTCTTGCTTCCGGGTTTGTATAGGTGGCCGTTCCTTCAGAGCGTATGCACCAGTGATGTTACTGGCTGTACACTAAATATCTCCTAAGCGGTGCATGTTTAGGAGATATTTACATTACATATAGGTAAGCCTTATTATAAAAGCAAAAGACGGAAGCTTACTTCCACTTTAATGAAGAAGCTTTCCTTTTATTTCAAGCATATTATTATTTGTTCATACACTGCATGTCACGGTTACAGTGATTTTCAATTTGTAATATTACTCCATATGGATTTTTTTTTTTTCAGAAAATTTCGATTTTTTTTCCAAAAAAAAAAAAAAAAAAATAATTAGGGAAAACAATGTTTTCTTCTCCTGGCTTCAGAATTTCCACATTTTTATGCGAGCTTTGTAGAACTTGTTTTCCATTGTTTCTGTTTGATTATTCCTTTGCAAATTTGCAAAGATCTGCCTGTTTGATTATTCCTTGCAATCTTGAAAACTGTATTTTCTACAATACTAAAGCAAAGCCAAACAAGTATATTACACAATATTTTATGTATTTGTACACAGAACTTACCAGTTACTTTTGGAATTCCTTGCAGGCGAGGGACTGGGAATGCTACAATAACACCATGGTTCGTACCGACCATTAGTAGACCATGACAAACAAGCAAACTGGTCACCGACACATGCTGCTGCCCTGCAAAGCAAAAACAAAGATACTGCAAGTTATACACATTGGATTGGAACGTCTCAACAAACAAAATTCTTGGAAAACAGTAATGTCATTTTATTAGCCAAAAGAAGAGGCATTAGTAGAAAGATGACAATGTTATTTATGTTGGCGAGGTTGAATTTTCAGACATGTAGAGCCACTGATAACTGAAAAAACAACTCAAAAACACAGATACATTTTTACAATTTTATTATGTATGTTGTAGGCTACTGAAGTAATCAGAAAATATTGTCAGTGTCTGCTTTTGAGAAAGAACAAGAGAGTTTTAGCAGCGCGTCTCATGAAAATAGCATATACGTGCTTCAAGCTGTAGATCTTTTATGGAGAACAGTAGAGGGTAAATTAGTTAAATCTTTTAGTTCATTTAGCTGCATTCTCCTACCACGCTGTTTTAAGATAAGCACTTTGTAAAAACAATTGAACATTTCAATGCACATGACCTTCTAGTAAAGAAACCTTCTAAAATGTATACATTTACACACAGTAAATAAGATTTTTTCACTGTTGGAACATTTTTGCCGACTACCCATTCTCTTCTCCTAATTAAGAGGCATTAAGCTAGCACCATGGAGAGATAAGCCAGGATTTACTGTACATGTTTATGTTAGATGGAAAAGTGATCTGATTGTTTGGAAGTAACCAATTTCCTTTCTAAGGGAATCTTTCATTTGTCAGCTTAGGGTAGATTCTCCTGAAAGTTTACCCCCACCACTGATATTCTCAGTTCTATTTCTCCTCTGTGGCTCCGTTCATCCATTAGAGCCATTAGTCTAAACCCTGTTGAATCTCTGTGTAGGTCAGTGTTGTAGTGTACACAAAGTAAATAGCATGTTCCCCTTCTCCACGTGACAGTGTTCAAATCTGGTGTTTGGACACTCAGGCCTAAGCAATACATCCTGGGAGTGGTTTATTTCTCCCTCAAAATCAAAAACTAACTAGCTGGGTATTTTGGACGAACAGGGCAGAGAGGGAACGTGGCAAAGGTGAGTATACTGTAGGTGGTTGGAGTTTAGCATTAAAGTGACATTAAAGGCCATGTTTTTTTTAATAAAACATGTCATGCTTACCTGCTCTCTCCTCTTCCTGGGTCTTGTTGGCGCTCCTGACCCCTCCCGACTGCCGAGTGCCCCAATAGCAAGTGGCTTGCTATGGGGGGACCTGAGCAGGTTCAATCCTGAGCCGCTACATTGTCTATTTAGACACACAGCGCTGCACAGCCCTTCCCCTCATTGGTTCTTGCTACTGTCAATCAAAGCCAGTGAGCCAATGTCCCACTGCTGTTTTAGCCAATGGGGAGGCAAAACCCCAGAGAGCTGCTGCGCTTGTGCACATCGCTAGATCAAGATAGGGCTTGGGTAAGTAAGCTGGGGGGGGGGGGGGCTGCTACACACAAAAGGTAAAAAACCTAATTGCACAAAGGTAAAAAAAACTTAAGCCTTTCCAACCATTGTGACAAATTCTTTGCAATGGAAATTTGTACCACTAAAACTGTGTAAACTGCCACTTTGACTGCTGGTTGACTAGTTGGTGACAAAGTGTACTGTATACAAACACTAAACATTTAAGTATTTTATTTGATCCTTTTGGTCTGTTAAATGTACCATTAACCACTTCCCGCCCGGTCAATAGTAAATTGACGTCTAGGAAGTGGTTGGGTTATCCTGACTGGACGTCTATTGACATCCAGCAGGATAACATGCCGGCGCGCGCAGCCCCCCCTCGAATGCCCACACTGGACCACCAGGGAAGCCGCCAGGACCACCAGGGAAGGGAGCAACATGTGAATGGCCAGGTACATCTCCCATGGCCATCGACATGTAAAAAAAAAAGCACAATAGATGTCAATCAGTGCCCACAAATGGGCACTGACTGGCAACATGGGCACTGACTGTCAAAAAATAGTAAATAAACAAGTGATGCCCAGCAATGCCATCAGTGCCACCCCTCAGTGTCCATCCATGCCCAGTGCCCACCTATCAGTGCCCATCTGTGCCACCCATAAGTACTCATCAGTGCTACCCATAAGTGCCGCCCATGAGTGCCCATCTGTGCCGCCTTTGAGTGCCCATCAGTGCTGCCTAGGAGTGCCCATCAGTGTCGCATACCAGCGCCGCCTATCAGTGCCCATCAGTGACACCTCATCGGTGCCCATCAGTGACACCTCATCGGTGCCCATCAGTGACACCTCATCGGTGCCCATCAGTGACACCTCATCGGTGCCCATCAGTGACGCCATATCAACCCGTAATTGAAGAAGAAAACTTACTTATTTACAAAAAAAATTAACAGGAAAAAATAAAAGCTTTATTTTTTTCAAAATTTTCTGTCTTTTTTTAGTTGTTGCGCAAAAAATAAAAACCGCAGAGGTGATCAAATACCACCAAAAGAAATCTGTATTTGTGGGAACAAAATTATAAAAAAAATTGTTTGGGTACAGTGTAGCATGACCGCACAATTGTCATTCAAAGTGCGACAGCGCTGAAAGCTGAAAATTGGCTTGGGCAGGAAGGTGCGTAAGTGCCTGGTATGGAAGTTGTTAAGAGTGTTTTATTTTAGTCTTTGTACCAGTTTGAATAAAAAAATAACGGTTGATCCTGTACAAAAATTTCCCTTCCATCTCTGTGAACTATAGAACACATTCTTCATATGTTATGGGTAGAGAGAGTGACTGGTGTCACCCTGGAACAAGTGTTTTATTGG
This sequence comes from Rana temporaria, assembly GCF_905171775.1. Lineage (NCBI taxonomy): Eukaryota > Metazoa > Chordata > Amphibia > Anura > Ranidae > Rana > Rana temporaria. Next base: position 209,516,263 of record NC_053492.1, on the reverse strand, counting down.
CAGGCTAATCTGGTGAGAAATAAAAAAAACAAAGGACTGATAAGCTGCTATATATCATGCTCCTGGATTCTTTGTAATTTTTAGAAGGAGGTCATTAAAGGCAGATCTCATATTCCTTTAAATATAGGTTACTCATTAAAGACATTCATTTAAAAAAAGAACACTCGGTTATGCATGAATTTCTAAGCATGTGCCACTTTTTTTCCTTCTTTTTATTATTCCAACATATATTGTAGGTTGGGATGTTTTCAGTTCTACCATTATGGTTACGTGTATGATGCATGTATTGTCTTTTAAAATAAACGTTATAATTTCTTATTAACAATAAATTATTTAGCTATTGGAAGGCAAATGCCAACCCTGGTGTTTTGCAAACAAAAACTGGCATTCTAATGAACAGCAGTTCACAATATAAAGGATGGCAAATATTCTACTTCCCACTAATGCACACAGATAAGGCAGAATAGATGGTAGATAATGACAACTCCTACACGAGTTGTTCATTCAGCTGTGTCATAAAGTAATCTGTTTCATGTATACAGAGCTGAAAGAAAAAAAAATTCTATTACCAAGAAATAATACGTTTCTGCAATATACACTTAATTTTACCTTTCCATAAAACAGAGCACTTGCAACTGTATTTTGCAGAGAAAAAACAATATATAAAATGTATTTAAATGTTATTTTGTAAATCACGTGGTAATGCCCAAGCCAAGATACACTGCTGATGCCATTAATTTTGAATGCCATTAAGATGTGTTTCAGTGAAAAAAGTAAAAGGTGCAGGTTCATTAAAAACCAGTGTTGCAGTGCAACAGTCAATTTACAATGAACTGCCTATTTTACCACAATGCACATTAACATCCTGTGGGCATTCTGTGCGGGGTTTGGGTAAAAAAAAGCCAACGGAAATCTGCAAGACTGCTTTTCTCACAAGTCTGTGGCCTCGTACACACGACCGTTTTCCTTGACAAAATAGTGCCGTCGTACGTGTTGCACGTCACCGCGTTTGAGAACGACAAGATATTGTCTTGACAGTGTGTATGCAAAGAAAGCTTGTCAAGATTCTCGACAAGCCTGACAAGAAACTCGTTGAGGAAAACGACATTTCTTTTACGATGAGATTCTCGGTCATGTGTACGAGGCCTGAGTTAACAGCATCTACTGCAATAGGAGCTTAATTTTTGGTCAGGATTTGTTTGCATCTGTTAGGATCAGAAGTAGATAGGAAACTACATCCAGTTTTCTTTTAAGCACACTCAGGCATGTATTTGGTGAGGCTAAAGTCTGGATAGGACTGTTACGTGGTCTGCCATATTGTGATGCCTTTTTTAAAGCCCCCCCCCCCCAATTCTATGAACCCTCCTCTTGCATCCCCCCCCCCCCCCTTAATACATACATTTCTCCCTGGGTTCCTCTGGCCACTCTAATGACATCTTTAGGTCCTCTTGCTTTCTGTCCTGCCGTGGCAGTGTGTGGTCCTCAATGTTACAGAGTGCGGCACTGCCACTAAAACATCAACATTGCTCTCTGTAGTGAGCCAAGGCAGATGTGTTATGGTTACCCCGTGGTAGGTATTCTAAAAGCAAATATGTCACTAAAAGCAATGGGGTAGATTCAGAAAGCAATTACGCCTGCGTATCCATAGATATGCAGCGTAATTGCTAAGTAGCGCCGGCGTATCTACTTTCTATATTCAGAAAGGCTCTTATGCCGTCGTATCTTAGGGTGCATTCTGACGCTGGCCGCTAGGTGGCGCAACTGTAGTTGTCAGTGTAGAGTATGCAAATTGCATACTCACGCCGATTCACAAACGTATGCGCGGCCGGCGCTCGTTTTCTACGTCGTTTTCGCCGTAAGGCTGCTCCTGCTATTAGGAGGCGCAGCCAATGGTAAGTATGGATGTCGTTCCCGCGTCGCGATTTTCAAATTTTGCATCGTTTGCGCAACTCGTTCGTGAATGGCGCTGGACGCTATTTACGTTGCCGTCGAAGCCAATGTTGTCCTTGCGACGTCTTTTACCGCAATGCACGTCTGGAAATTTTCCCGACGGAGCATGCGCAGTACGTTCGGCGCTGGAACGCGCCTAATTTAAATGATCCACGCCCCCTACAGGATCATTAAAATTACACGCGCTTATGCCGGCCCCTTTTACGATACGCCGCCGCAAATTACGGAGCAAATGCTTCGTGAATTAAAGGAACACTAAAGGTTCGTTTTTTATTAGATCAATTGATTGCTGTAAGCTAGAGCATTTAAATATCACTTACCTCGTTTTTCCTTTTGACCTCCAAAATACAATAATCCAGGTTTGAAAATGCCATTTCCTGTCACTCCTCTTCTTGCTTTCCACCAGCATCTGAGCCGTTTTGCATGGTGGAAAGCAGAATGTGCTCACCCCCTCCCTATGACTACAGCCCTGCGTGAAGATGCTCTCTTATCCCTCACAAGCATGGAGGCTAAGCCTAATGGGAACTGTAGTTCCCATTAGGCCGTGATGTAGCAAGAATGAATGCGCACCGCAAACCAGGAAGTCAGTGAGAATAATGATTCAGGAGTGACGGAGGTGAATAAAACAGCTCGATTTCAACAGGTATCAAACTAGTTATAATGCAACACATTACTTTTTACTAGGGGTGTAACGGATCGTCATTGATCCGTGATCCGCACGGATCAATGACTTCGGATCGGCACACACGTGATCCGTGGCGTGCCGCGGGACTGCAGAGCAAAGCGGTAAAAAAACACATTGAAATTGTCTCCGCTGTTTGCACACAGCCCCGCCTGCTCCTAACCACGCTGTGATAGACAGAATGCGTGTCCAATGCGCTGATGTGTTTTGTCTATTACAGCGTGGGCTTAGGAGGAGGTGGGGCTGTGTACGAGCAGGAGTGGAGACGGCGGTGAGTTCAGTTGGTTTCTAGCAGAGACAATGTGCTGCTGCCTGCCATCCGTTCCCCCCACACTTCTCCCTGCTGGCTCTGATAACCCCCCCCCCCCCCCCTCCAGCTGCCGTCCGTCCGTTCCCCCCCCTCCAGCTGCCGTCCGTTCCCCCCCTCCAGCTGCCGTCCGTCCGTTCCCCCCCTTCTCCAGCTGTTGTCCGTCCGTTCCCCCCAGCTGCCGTCCGTCCGTTCCCCCCCCAGCTGCCTTCCGTCCGTTCGTTCCTCCTCCCCCAGCTGACGAGTCTCCTGTCCTTGCTGCAAATAGCACACAGTGAGATGGGTGAGCTGTGCTCTTCTTATCTCAACTGTGAGGACTGTTTTTGGAGCTGACAGGGTTAACAAAGAGAACCTGTCACCTTCAATTGCTATGACACAGAGAATTGTTTTCTCTTGTGTGATAGCAATAAAGTTAAATGTAAAAAAAAAGAAGAAACAATAATTCAATTAATAAAAAAATAAGTAATTAAAAAGTAAAGAAGAAGAAAAATAATATTAAAAATAAGAAAATTATACAAAAATTAAAAAAGTAAAAACGACAAGCTACAAAAAAAAATGATAATGTAATAAAAAAAAAAAGAAGAAACAAAAAATATTTGAACTAACCATGCCGCCCCTGCCATCCAACTGCTATTCTCCGGGGGGGTGGTTAGGTTGGTGGGGAGGGGGTGCATTGCAAAACCTGGCCTTGGGGTGGCAGGGAAAGGAAATCCAGCCCTGCTGGCTGCCCTCTCACTTCTTCCACCCTGGCGAGGTGGCAATTTGGGGCACAGTGAGGCGGCAATTTGGGGCACAGTGAGGCGGCAATTTGGGGCACAGTGAGGCGGCAATTTGAGGCACAGGGAGGCGGCAATTTGAGGCACAGGGAGGCGGCAATTTGAGGCACAGGGAGGCGGCAATTTGGAGCACAGTGAGGCGGCAATTTGAGGCACAGTGAGGCTGCAATTTTTTTTTTGCTGATCCGAAAAATGATCCGATCCGTGACTCCTGATCCGAGGAACGATCCGAACCGTGAGTTTTTTGATCCGTTGCACCCCTACTTTTTACTTTATCAGCTTCTGTCAGACTTTAATTTAAGAGGAAAATATTTTTGTCTTTACAACCCCTTTAAGCGTAGCTCCAGTAATTTATGGAGGCGTAGCGTAAAAACGATACGCTGCGCCGCCGTATCAGTGCGTACCTGAATCTGGGCCAATGTTTGCAATAAAAAGTACTCTGTAAAGGAGAAAGGCAATAACCACCTCTTTCACTGCACGTGCTGCCAATCTCTGCTCTAGTAAAGAAAAATCTTTAGCTGAAGAATCTTTGAAATCTGACATTTGTGTTTCTAATCACAGAAAAATCCACCGTACACACATACTTCTATGGTATGTAAACTCATCTTTGGATGCAGTCAACATAGCCAGTGCTCCAACAATACCAAACAGCAGTTGTGGATTTTTAAGTCAAATGAAAATGCCACATAATCCTATGTTCTGGGGCACGTGGGACATCCTGAGAAAGGGTTTTAATATTCAGTCCAAATTAAATTCCCCAAATTTGTTAACTTTTCTAATGTGAATAAAAAATAGGCAATACTGATATTTTTCCTGAAAATCACAAAAACAAAAACTGTGCAGTATGACAATGTTTTTTAACACATCACAGGGTTATTAACACATCAGAGAGAGAGAGTTATTACTCTGTCATCTTATTTTCCGATATCTTGGAAATATATATAAATATGTACTGTAGAATAGAACTATAAACAGCCTACCACAAACAACATCTTATTTTTCACATCTTTTTTTTTTTTGGTAGCTGTTAATAATATCATGTACGGATTATATACTGTATATACTTTACTTTAGCCGTTTACTGGCTGTGCAAAACATGCTTGTTATGTTCTTACTATGCAGTCCCTTGACAAGATAATAGTACATACTTGCATCACTACTTGGTAAATTTTCAAGCATTGTTCTCAACAAACACCTGGAAAATTTTGCTTTGAAATACTTCAAGTATCAGCAATTAACCTTAGACCTTAATTATTAAGGCCCATGTGGAAACATTTGTGTGAAATCATAACATAACTGCCTTTACAGGAAGCACGTGAATGACAGATCTGTCATTTTTATGGTTACTATATCTGTTTTTTTTTTCCATCTCTTCAACAGCAGTCAGTAAATGAATGCAGTTTTCATGATCCATACAAACTTCCATAAGAAACAAATTACAAAAATAAAACGAGCAACCCTTAATAGATGATAAAGTTCATAGTGTGAAACACCTAACTGGTTGGCAAAAAATAAACATAATTTATATTATGTTGGATTCTTTGGACAGTGAATGCTTTTATAGCTATTATAAAGGTTAAAGAACAACTCCAAGCTTTTTTTTTTTTTCTTTTAACTTTCCTTGAAGGTTTAAAAAAATAAAATAAAAAATCATTAGCTGCAATACTTACTACACATTAATCCAGTGCTGCCCTCTGCAGGACCTATTCTTTGATACAAGATTTCCTGAAGCTGGCCGTTTAATGGTTTAATTTTAGCCACTGCAAAAAAAAAAAAAAAGATTCCTCCATTCACACGAATGAATCTGGAATCTGCCCACAGGGGCATTGTATTTGAACAGCAGCAATCGCCACTGTCAGAATAATCTAATTAGCGGCTGTAGCTGTTTTGCTGCAGCCACTAGAGAAAGCCATACACTCATTGAAATTCAGCCAGTCCCCTGGGGGGGGGGGGGGGGGTGTAACCAAGCAAGCAAGCACTCAGACCCCATTCACACCTGAGTGCTTTGTAGCTTAAAGCCTGAAGCTACAAAACGCTGTAGGGGAAGAAATCTATTATTCTCTATGGCGATAGTTCACATCTCCACTACAAAACGCCTGAAGCCAGAAGTTCCAAAACGCCTGAAGCTCAAAGAAGTTATGGGACTTTTTTTAGGCAGATTTGGGCGTTTTTCCTGTCCAAAATCACAGTAAAAACGCTGCAAAACGCGGTAAAAAACGCAGCAAAAATCGCAGCATAAATCGCAGCAAAACGCGGTAAAAAAACGTGTTTGGATGTTATAACTGACCAGTAAGCTAGTGCCATCACCAGAATATATAATGGAGCATATAAACACTTTAGCAAAAGGATTATTTTGATTAAGTTGATCCTACTGAATAGGGTGGCCTAACCCACATCAATACGTTATGCTTGACAAATTATAATAGGGGTCTGTATTAATAGCAATGGCATCCCACATAGTGACTATCCCAAAGTATTTAAAAGACCTCACTAACCTGAGGGGATATAAAGTGGGACTGGCAATCTAAAGGTTAGGCCTTGTACACATGGCCAGACATGGCCAATGAAAGCGGTCCGCGGACCGTTTTCATCAGACATGTCTGCTGGGATGTTTTGGTCTGATGTGTGTACACACCATCAGACCAAAATCCCTGCGGACAGAGAACACGGTGACGTATACGACACCGACGTTCTCTGACGCAGAAGTTCAATGCTTCCACGCATGCGTCAAATCAATTTGACGCATGCGCGGGATTTCGGGCCGCTGGTTATACGTCATAACCAGCGGACATGTCCGATGAGTCATACTGACCATCGGACATGTCCGACGGACATGGTTCCAGCGGACAAGTTTCTTAGCATGCTAAGAAACTTTTGTCCGCTGGAAACCTGTCCGCTAGCCCAGGAATCCGGTCCGGTAGGCCCTACACACGGTCGGACATGTCCGCAGAAACTGGTCCGCGGACCAGTTTCAGCAGACATGTTCGGTCGTGTGTACGAGGCCTTAGAGGTCAGTAGCATGAGGACAGTTTTTTGCCAATTGATTTTGAGACCTGAGTATGTACCAACCGTTTTTCTGGTTTGGATAGCTAAGTTTAGGGTTTGATCTGTGTCCTATATATACTCGCGCTATATTAGATCATCAATGTAAGAATAGATCATCAGTAATACAATATCATCAGAGTAAAGGCCCACTTGATCTATACTACTGTTTAAGGTAAGTGATCTAAAGCAATTGAAGAAGTGTATCCTGATAGCTAGAGATTCAATTCCTATTGCAAACAGGAGAGGAGATAAAAGGTCACCCTTGCTGTGTATGTCTTTGAAACGGTAAAGAAGGGGACAGAAATCATTCACCAATAGTTTTGGCGCACGGATGAGCATAAAAAAAACTACAAACTACTTGCAAAACCGGGAATCAAAGCTGAAGAGTTTAAGAACCGTGTGAAGAAAGTTCTATGGAATCAAATGCTTTGAAGGTATCAAGAGATGGCAATTATTATAATACTATTTATAGATGTAAAATTTTCCTATCGTAAAGTCAGTTTGGTCATCACGGACAATTGAAAGAATGACTGTGTTTAGTCTAAGGCCTCGTACCTACGGCTCTGCAAAAAACAGCAAGAAAACTGATTCTTGCCGAGATTCCAGTTCGTGTGTACGAGGCATTCAGGATTCTCGTCAGGAAATCTGGCCAGAATCTTGACGAGAAAAAAAAGAGAACCTGCGCATGCTCGAAATGACTTTGACGCATGCGCGAAAGCTTCCACGGTATAGGTAGGGTGAAGCAAGATGGCGGCGACGACATCGAATGTGACGAGCGCATGCTCGTCATACGCGATGATGTCACCACGTTCTTTCCTTTCAAGAGAACCGCGGTTCTTTTGAAAGAACAGTCAGTACACTCCGGCGGCAAGAGTTTCTTGCCAAGAATCTCGTCAGGGAAAACGACGGGTTTTTCGTGACGAGATTCTCGGACGTGTGTACTAGGCCTAAGGGCTAGGATTTTCACTATAATTTTTATTCTAGGTTCAACAAAGAGATCGGCCTATATGACAAGCCGTCTGTGGGATCTTTATCTGGTCTAAGCAATAAATTAACAGCGGCATTATACATTGAATCAGGAAATACACCTCTTTTAAATACTTCCCTATATACAATGCTGTGAAAAATGTGCCCCCTTCCTGATTTTTTTTTTTTTTTTTTTTGCATATTTCTCACACTTATATGATTCAGATCATCAAACAAATTTGAATATTACACAAAAATAACCCAAGTAAATCCAAGCTGCAGTTTTTAAATTATTATTTAATTTATTAAGGGAAAAAGGCTGTTCAAACCTGCCTGACCCTGTGTGAAAAAGTAACCCCCCCCCCATGCTAAATCATGAATGAACTGTGAATAACCACAATTATTTGGAAAGCCGAGTTAAATTTCACTAGCCACAACCAGGCCTGGGTACTGCCAGACCTGTTGAATCAAGAAATCGCATAAATAGAAGCTGTCTGACAAAGTGAAGCATGCTAACAGATCACAAAAATTCATACATCATGCCACAACCTTAAACAATTCAAGAACAGATAAGAAATAAAGTAATGTACTGTACATGTATCAGTCTAAGAAGGGTTTAAAAGCCATTTCTAAGGCTTTGGAACTCCAGTGAACCACAGGCAGTGGCTGTGAAGATAACTTGGGACAGTGGTGAACCTTCCCAGGAGTGGCCGGCCTACAAAAATTATTTCAAGAGCATGACGACGACTCATCCAGGAGGTCATAAAAGAACCCAGAACAACATCTAAAGAACTGCAGGCCTCACTTGACTCAGGTAAGATCAGTGTTCATGATTCAACAATAAGAGAGAGACTGGGCAAAAATGGCATCCATGGGAGAGTTCCAAGGGCAAAGTCACTGCTGACCAAAAAGAACATAAAGGCTCATTTCACATTTACCAAAAAACATCTTAATTGTCCAAGACTTTTAGGCAAATATTCTGTGGACTGATGAGACAAAAATTTAACTTTTTGGAAGGTGTGCGTCCCGTTACATCTGGCATAAAACGAAAACATAATTTCATAACAAGAACATCATACCAACAGTCAGACATGGTGGTGGTAGCGCGATGGTCTGAGGCTGCTTTGCATCTTCAGGACCTGGATGACTTACAATAATTGAGGGAACCATGAATTCTGAACTCTACCATAAAATCCTAAAGGATAATGTCCACCCATCAGTTCATGACCTTAAAGGGTTTGTAAAGGATTTTTTTTTTTTAAATCTTAATAGCTTCCTTTGCCTTAATGCAGTGCCGTTTTCATGTCCTCATTGTTCGTTTTTGCTCTCAAGTTGCTGTAAATTCTTCTCTGATCTCCACACCTGGTTGTCTGTTTCCTGATGACCACAGTGCTGGGAGCTTTCTCTCTGTGGTCACTAACTTCAAGGAGGTGTGATTACTGTGTGTCTAGTTTCTAGTTTCGTTTTCCAAACCATCACTGCTCTATGGCTCTGTATGCTCTGTAAGGTAGAGGGCAGAGAGGCAGGAAACAACATGCAAAAACGAAACTAGAAACTACAGGTACATTATATGATTGATTTTTATCTATTTTTAATCGTTTTTAAAAGGAATCAGTTAACTATTATGTCTCTATACCCTGTAAACAGCCACCATCTTTATTTTTTATTTGCAACTCCTTTAAGCTCAAGTGCACTTGGGTTATGCAGCAAAACAATGTTCCGAAACACAATAGCAAGTCCACCTCCAAATGATTCAAACACAGCACAATTTAGATTTTGAAGTGGCCTAGTCAAAGCCTGGATTTAAATCCAATTAAAATGCTGTTCATGCTGGAAAACCCTCCAATGTGGTTGAATTAAAACAATTCTGCAAAGAAGAGTGGGCCAAAATTGCTCCACAGCATTGTGAAAGACTATGTAAGTTATGGCAAATGCTTGATTGCAGTTGTTGCTACCAAGGGAGGCACAACCAGTTATTAGGTTTAGGGGGCAATTACCGTATTTATTGGTGTATAACATGCACCCTAACTTTAAGAGGGACGTTTCAGGAAAAAAAACTTTCCACAGCCCCCCACGTATAACACGCAGGCACAGTTTACCCTCTATTTTCAGGGTAAAAAAGTGAGTGTTATACGCCTATAAATACAGTACTTTTTCACATATTTTCACATATTTAGACAGCTTTTTTGCCTTAATCATTTAAAAACTGCATTTTGTATTTATTCAGGTTATCTTTGTGTAATAATAAGATTTGTTTGACGATCTGAGTAATTTAAAGTCATTTTTTTTAAAATAACAAACATGTTATACTTACCTCCTCTATGCAGTTGGTTTTCCACAGAGCAACCTGGATCCTCCTCTTCTCGGGTCCCTCTTTGCTGCTCCTGGTCCCTCCCTTCGTTGAGTTCCCCTCAGCCAGCAACTTTCTACAAGGTTCACCCAAACCAAGTTAGAGCTCCATGTATCCATCCAGACATGGAGCCCTGACCTGGCTCTGCCCCCTCTCTCCCCTGATTGGCTGACCGACTTTGATTGACAGCTGCAGGAGCCAATAGCGCCACTGCTCTGTCTCAGTCAATAAGGAGGTGTGTACTGGATGGCTGAGGGGATCGTGGACATCGCTGGAGAGAGAAGGTGCTCTGGTAGGTAATTAGGGGGTGCTGCTACACACAGAAGTTTTTTCATCTTAATGCATAGAATGCATTAAGATGAAAAATCTTCTGCCACCAGCCACCATCTTTATACGGTGGCAGGTCGGCACGATCCCGCGAACCACTGTAGGTGTACGTCGGTCCCTTTAAGCGGGATAGCAGGTGCTGCACAGCGGAGGTGCTGATGCTTGTGACCAGTGATTGCGATGACCTCAAGAGGTCAAGAGGCAGAACAGGGACGTGTGTGTGTAAACACACTCATCCCAGTTTTGTGAGGAGAGGAGAGATTGTGAGTTCCTACAAGCTGGGAAGCACAATCTCTCATCTTCTATTGTCAGTCCCATCCCCCACAATTAGAACACACACATAGGTAACACAGTTATAACCCCCCGATCACCCCCCTAGTGTTAATATCTTCCCTGCAAGTGACATTTTTACAGTAATCAGTCCATTTTTATAGCACTGGACTGCTGTATAAATGCAGATGGTCCCAAAAATGTGTCAAAAGTGTCCGATATGTCCGCCCTAATGTCGCAGTCCCGATAAAATTTGCAGATTGACACCATTACTAGTAAAAAAAATGATAACAATAAATTTGCCATAAACCTATCCCCTATTTTGTAGACACTATAACTTTTTTATTACCAAAAATATGTGAAAGAATACATATCCGCCTAAACTGACTAAAAAAAAAATGGGCTATTCATTACATCAAAAAGTACAAAATATTGTGTTTTTTTCAAAATTTATGTTTTTTTTTGTTTATATCGCAAAAAATTAAAAACCGCAGAGATGATCAAATACCACCAAAAGAAAGCCATTTGTGGGGAAAAATGGACGTAAATTTTCTTTGCTACAACGCAGTGCAGTATCGCCAAAAATGGGCTGCTCATTGAGCAGCCAATTCTTCCAGGGCTGAAGTGGTTAAATGTGACAAATATGCAAAAAAAAAAAAAAAGTTTTCACAGCATTGAACATACTGTATACCAGCACAGCGAAAAGTATTTTAGCTACCTGCTGTACACCTCTAAGGGTAAATCATCCGAGCTGCAGACCTAACCTATTGATACATTTGCAACAGTTGCCTTTATAGCCTCCTCAGTGATCAACGTATCCAGCGGGGCCACTTGAGCACCATTCAACTTAAAAAATATTAAATTGGTAAGGAACCTGTCTATATCTGCAGCTGATCTGGTGAGACTGAGAGGAGGTAGATTTTTATTGAGGCAAGATTTACAGTGTCTGCATTACAATTACAAGTAATTTCCAGAACTCTCTGGTACCCTAAAAAATCAAGGCAAGCATTTAAGCAAACAGGGACCAAGACTCTTAGATATAAAACTTTAGATTGCAGGTTCCTATTGAACACATTATTTCAGAGGTGGTGTCACTTGTCAGTGGGGATTTGGCTAGTAGTTGAAGGGCCAGGTACAGCAACACCAAAATAGATCTGGTTGCGGTTGTCTGTGGTCTGGAAGCAGTCAGTGTGTGCACACAAGCATCTTGAGGAGCTTGCATTATCATCTCAATTCCAGTTTACCATAGATATCCAACCCATAGATTCACTTTAGGCTTAATTTAGTAAGACAACTGCAAAGTGGCATAAACAACTAACCAGATTTTTTTTGTTTGTTTTTTATCATGGCTAAAAGGTACCTGCATTTTTTTTATTTATCCTGAAAAATCATCCTATGTATGGTATTCAACATTCAAGATTAGTGGTGACCTACTAAGAATCTCCTAGAATCTCATGTTACAACTATACTATTATATGGATCCTCTATTAAAAATTATTTGCATTAAAGCTAAAATACCATTTGTAAAGGTGGTAGAGTGTTGCTGTGAAAGAAACTCCCCAATTGTTATACTGAAATAGCAGCGTGGTTTACATTTGCAAATAATGGCCCAGATTCAGGTAGAATTTGCCCCTTTTTTACGGAGGCACATGGCAGCGTTTTTGCCCTGCGCCCCCGCAAATTATCTGCGCTGCGCGCGATTCACGGAGCAGTAGCTCCGTAAATTGCGTGTGCGCTCTTTAAAATTGCCCTGCGTAAGGGCCCCTAATGTAAATGATCCCGTAGGGGGCGGGAATCATTTAAATTAGGCGCGCTCCCGCGCCGAGCATAGAGCACATGCTCCGTCGGGAAACTTTCCCGACGTGCATTGCGGCAAATGACGTCGCAAGGACGTCATTTGCTTCCAAGTGAACGTGAATGGCGTCCAGCGCCATTCACGAATCACTTACGCAAACGACGTGCAATTAAAATTTCACGACGCGGGAACGGCGGGTATACCTTAGCATTGGCTGCCCCTACTATTAGAAGGGGCAGCCTTACGCTAAAGACGCCGTACGGAAACTCCGTAACTTGCGTACGCAGGGCCCGCGCAACATTGTGAATCGGTGTTAGTATGCAATTTGCATACTATACACTGAGCACAATGGGAGCGCCCCCTAGCGGTCATCGCAAGAATGCAGCCTAAAATCTGCGTGGCATAAGAGCCTTATGCCACGCAGATTTTATGCTGCAGTCGGCGTTACGATGTTCCTGAATCAGGAGCATTCGTAACGCCGGAGCAAGTCAGCAATTGCGCTGCGTAACTATGGTTACGTAGGCGCAATTGCTCTCTGAATCCGGGCCAATGTTTAAAAAACAAAGGGTCACTTTAGATTGTAAGATCTCACAAGCAGGGTCCTCTGAACTGTCTTGTATTGAATTGTATTGTAAATGTACGTTTCTCTTTATTTTGTAAAGCACTGCACAAACTGTTGGCACTATATAAAGCCTGTACAATTATAATAATAAAAAAAAGGACACATATAGAAATATTATTGAATATTAACATTTACGTAAATGGCTGTACTTTCAATCTAAATAATACAAAAATCCCAGTCAGAAAATTAGAAAGTTGCAGAAGCTAAATAACTGGCAATTGCACAGTGGCAGCTTTGTTAAGTAAGGAAAACCTTCAACGGTTTTCCAGACTGTTTACAAAGAATACCGCTATTTACTCCTGGTAACAAAGATGCTTTGAGAGGAGACAATTGTGTGGGACTGGGGCAATGTGCCCGTCTGAGTCAAAGTCACATTAAAGAACATGTTTTCATAGTTAACAGGCAATTGCTTATTTCTTTATTGTTTTAGAAGAAAAAACATCATTTAATGTAGTTGCATTCAAAAAATAGACAAGTAATACTCATCACATAATTCAAGGTTTTTGATTCAATACACAATGCCTTCATCCAATCAAGCCCCTAAATTGGTAGAATATTAACCAATGAGAGTATTAATTAAATATATCTAAAATTACCCTAATTTGAAGAAAAGAAGCAGCAAAAAGAATGGCCTTATCTAGTTATCACACTGAATTATGTAGTGAATCTCATGAAGTAAGAGCAATTCACACAAGCATAGATGGATTTTTTTTTACACCCCAAAACTAACCAGGAAAATAGATTTGAATTTTACTGCATTTAGGTCAGTGCTGTCTATATAGATGATGGGGCTTCTGTTGAATATAGCATTTAAAGCCTAAATGTGAATTGTATATTTTTTCAGAGTTGTAGATTTCACAGCCAGGAAAAGAAACGCCAGCGGCATTTCAACAACCCCCCCTTCCGCTTGCTGTCTGCCTGTCCGGCACTTACCCCCATCTAGGTGGCGGGCATCCGTGCAGTGGGCAATCGGACAGCAGGCATCTGGGTAGCGGGCATTCGGGCAGCAGGCATCTGGGCAGCGGGTATTGGCTCCTGTGTCCTCTCCTCCTCGGTTCTGCCGTGTGGCTTCTCCCCTCCTCCTATGTATCCGATAGGATCGCCTTTCCTTTCAGCCAATCTTGTGATGGGTCTCATACCCGCTTCCTTATTGGCCGGAAAGAAAGGGGGGCCAGTGTTATAATAGCAAATATTCATTTGCTATTCTATAACACAACTGGGTGTAAGCGCATTCCTTTCGCCTGGAGTCCACCCTGTTTTTAAGCCTATTCGAGCCTCTGGCTCTAATCGGTGCTTCAAAGAAACACCCCCACCACTGTAATTTATGCACCTGGCATCCTGCAAGAGGCCGGACGCAAAGATAGGAGGAGCGGCGGCATGGATAGGGGAGGTGGCGCCCGTGTGCCCTTAATGAACGGGCCAAACACATGAACTCATGTATTTTTATATCTGCATAAAGTACAGCTTAAACTGATATTTCAGTTTTTGGTAGATGCTGGAGAGTTAAAAAAACTGACAGTTTATTTTAACACTAAGGGAGTGTATTGGTGCTGTGGCCATTATGCAAAGTTCACATTCTTGCTGGATTTAATATTATTTTATAATATGGAGAATAAAAAAGGAGATGCTGGAAAAATTAAAGGTGGACCAGGGTCACAAATTATGACGGGGAGTTCTCAATATGGGGTATGAAGGATTTTTTTATTTTTTATTATTTTAATTAAGGATTTATAACATGCTTGAACTGACTCACCTCACCATCCCACAATCTCATCAAACTCACCTGTTTTTGCTTTGGTTGTGCTGAATAACACTTTATATAAGAAATATAATTTGGAAAAACTGAATCTCTGATCATTTATCTTTTGCCACATAGATATCCCCATACTGTGCCTGCTGAATACAATGTACCCCAAGGATGAGCTCTATAAAACGAAACTTTGAAAAAAATAGTCTCTAAGTAAAAGTCTACATGCTGCTTCCATCAATTTAATGTTATGTATTTTGCTCTAAAACAATGAGCCTACCTTGTGTTACAGCTTATGTGTCCCTGCAATTTTCCACCCAACAATAACAGGGTATGTGTTGGATATGATAGCTATCCCTTTGCTTTATTTATGGTTATAATGACCAAATATTTCCCTTCTTCTTCCTTTCAAAGATAGATAAATAGGGGAAACTAAAAAAAAACATACATGTGTTATATTGCGATAACCCTGTCACCTGCTCACAAACAGAAAGGCAGGATAAGCACAATACACACATGGAAAACAGAAAGAGGTTTCCAGTTTCCCCGTAAATTTCCATATCAGTAGAAAATATTTTTATTGCAAAAGTAGTCATACAAAATTGAGAGTTTCTAAATTGCCAAAATAATGGGAAAATATGGATAAATTCAGAGAATTTAGAATCAATGTGGTAGGTGAAATTTTTTTTTTTTTTTTGTTATAATAGGATTAAAATAGCTTCTAAAGGGTTAGGGAAAATCCTTTCAGCAATCGTGGACCTGTACTTGTATGGCCCCTCAGTAGCTCAGAATATGGCAAACAATATTGTAACAAACATGGCATAGTGTTACAATTTCCAGCATGTTGTCAAGGATGCCCATTTCCTATCGGTTTGTTCCAGTACTGTCAGCACTGTTTATTCAGAGCACTGTACTACAATATCTTAAAGTGACATGTATTAATTACTTTGAGTCTGTTTTAGGTCCCTGTTCAGTACAATGCATGTGTTTTCCTAGAATTGAAAATCGCCTAAGTTGCAGAGCTCTGCTGTCCTGCAGAGATGCTGAGGAGTTAGCTGAATCATGGAGGCACGTAAACTGAGCACGCTATCAGAGATCAGCAGCCATAATAAATGTGGTCAGTTTATAGAGGGGAAGAAAGGAACTAACAGGATCAGCCAGGTATTGTAGAACATAGAATGGGACAATTGACATGGCATAAGTACCGTGCTATATCTCGTGCCCTAAAGAGACAGAAGCATTTTTTTAAAATATTTTTACGGTTACAACCACTTTAACCACTTCCGGACCGCCTCATGTACATTTACGTCGGCACAATGGCACGGACAGGTACATTGGCGTACCTGTACGTCCCTGCCTAGACGTGGGTCGGGGGTCCGATCGGGACCCCCCCGGTACATGCGGCGGTTCCCGTGGCTTCACGAGCGATCCAGGACGAGGGTGCGGCTGTTCGTTTTTGTCTGCCCCCTCCGGATCGCTCACAGCCAATGCGAGCGCTCCCCCGTGTGTCACTTCCTCCTCCTGTGTAAACACAGGAAGGGGGAAGTGATGTATTCTCTCCTCTCGGCGGTATTTTCAACCGCCGCTGAGGACAGAATACATCACACAGTAAGTCTGCACAACACTACACTGACACACACTACACATAGGCACATTAACCCCCCCGATCACCCCCCCTCCCCCCCCTGTCACAGTGTCACTGAATGCAGTGATCATATATGTACTGATCACTGCATTTGAATGAAAAATGTATATAGCGCGGCACATGCGAACTGAATCGCTTCTGGGCGCTTGATTGTTCCTGTCTCTTGACATCAAAAGAGCAGAGTTTTAATCTGTCTTCTGAAGGCCAGGTGGTTTTCCTCCAACCGAATGCTGGTTGGTAAAGCGTTCCATAGTCTTGGACCTTGGAATGCAAACCTTCTTTCTCCTTTGGACTTGTATCTGGCTTTGGGTACCTTGACCAGGTTTTGTTTAGTGGATCGCAGAAGGCGATTGGAATTGTGGGGTTCTATCTTGTTGCAAAGATATTGCGGAGCCTTCCCATGGATGCACTTATGTGTCAGACAGAGTGCTTTGAAAGCAATTCTGTCCTTTACTGGCAACCAGTGAAGGGTTCTCAACGAAGGTGAGATTGATTCCCATGTTTTTCTCCCAGTCACAAGTCTGGCGGCCGTATTCTGAACGACTTGCAGGCGAGTGATTTGGTATTTTGGCAGTCCGAGGTAAAGGGCATTTGCATAATCCAGTCTGGAGTTCACAATTGTTCCCACCACGACTGCTACGTCTTCCTTAGGGATAAATGGAATAAGTCTGCGTAGTAGGCGCAGCAGATGGTGAGAACTGCTGACTACTGACCCTATTTGTGCATCCATTGTCATGTAGGTGTCGAAAATGACCCTGAGACTTTTGACTTTGGAGCTAGGGGTGATGATTTGGCCCAGAATGGGCGGGGGTGTCCAGGTTGTAGCCAGTTGACTCTTGCGACTGGCATGAAACAGGAGAAGTTCTGTTTTGGAGCTGTTGAATTTAAGATAACTCTTAGACATCCAGTTTTCTATCAAAGAGATTTAGTGTCAGTGTGACAGTTAGTGTGACAGGCAGTTAGTGTTAGGTTCAGGGTAGCCCCCGTACCCCCCCTAATAAAGTTTTAACCCCTTGATCACCACCCTAGTTAACCCTTTCACTCCCTATTGTCAGTGTCACTAAGCGATAATTTTTCTGATCGCTGTATTAGTGTCACTGTTGCCGCTAGGTAGCTAATTTTTTTTTTATTGCGATTTTTTTTTACTAAAGACATGTGGCTGAATACATTTTGGCATAAATGTTTGACTAAAATTTAGTTTATTTGATTTTTCTTATAACAAAAAGTAAAAAATATTGTTTTTTTTTTCAAAAATGTTGCTCTATTTTTGTAAATAGCGCAAAAAATAAAAATCGCAGAGGCGATCAAATACCACCAAAAGAAAGCTCTATTTGTGGGAAGAAAAGGACGCAAATTTTGTTTGGGAGCCACATCGCACAACCGCGCAATTGTCTGTTAAAGCGACGCAGTGCCGAATTGTAAAAACCCCTTGGGTCATTTAGCAGCATATTGGTCTGGTCCTTAAGTGGTTAAGCAACTTGCAGGCTTTTAAACTGAGGTGCTATTATACCCATTCTTTGTTGTGGTGCACTGTGGCACGCCTATAACCTGCAAAGATTGTAAATACAGGGAGCCTGTACAGTTACTTTATCTATTGTTTCCATTATTAAAGCAGAAGTATACAGTACTTCTGTAGGTGACAGGAGTTGAGTTCATTCTGCACTCCTCAGACCCATTTCAGTCAACATCAGGCTAAAGTTCATCGGAGTTCGACCCGATGCCTGGACCTGCACCTGGCTCAGCCTCTCAGCGATCCGATGAGAGCCTGAGCTAGCCCCTGCCCCCCTCCACAGCCCAGTGAGCCCTGGAGGGGCAGGGCAGAGAGCCAGTGACTGACATTCATGGCTCTCTGCTCAGAATGGAGGGGGAGAACTGAGCGATCAGCAGGGTTTGATTGCTCAGTTCTCAGGATTGAGACAGTTGAGTTATCGGCGGTCTTTGATCAATCAGTTCTCATTGCCGAGTCAGAATGATGCTGCATCCACCTAGGTGAGCATAAATGTTCCATACTTTTTTTTAATGTAAACTTCCAACAATAGTGATGTATTTGTTTTGAGCCCTGCACATAGGGGTAACTGACTTCTTGGAAAATTAAGGAAAGAATGAAATACTTGTGCAAGATAGCAAAACATGTGGTACAAATGGCTGTGATGTTTAAATAATATGGATATCACTCATACCTTGTAAAAAGATGAAGAACATACATGGAAACATTATGTTGATGCAATATATTTATAAGAACATTTAAAGCCCCAGTAAATAAATGTAAAAGCTACCTGACAACATGTTGTGGACTGGAGTTGCTATGTTAATATCTTGCAGATGTTCAAATGTCTCTGTGTGGAATAGACGTAATGTGGAGCCAGATGTAAAGGCAATCCAGATTCCTACTCCAGCCACTGCCATGTGAGAAATCACCATGCCTTCCTCTTGGTGAGCTTCAAACTGGTGCTAAAAAAGGCAAAATTAAATACAATTTTACAAAAGAATAGCAAAATACATGCCATCAACAAAGTATTTCTGAACCCAAGTAAAAATATTTAATAAGAGCAAACACTTGAAGCAATTAAAAGCCATAGTAATGGACTTCTCTTATTTGCACCTCCTGGTCCTCTAAATATACCACTGAATGTGTATTGTGAGATCTATTCGATAGGTGCAAAAACACTAATGATTTCACCAATATAGTCACCTTATGATCTGGGCAATGGCACTGTTGGCATCACCCAACGTAAAAAATTGATTTAGATTTGTCTGTAAATTCCATACCTTGGAGTACAGTACAGGACACAGGCAACTTATTCATACACCATGGGACGTGGCAAAGCAATGAATATAAGGATGGCAATAACAAGGCAACAGAACTACAACAGTCCCCAAAACAACATGGATAAAAATTTTCCAGGCTCAGAGTGGTGATTGAAGAACCTTGCTGCCAAAAACCACCACTATTAGAAGGCAAAAATATGTAAATTGTATGTTGAAAGTAGGAACTGAAGACCAGGTATTGGCCTAGCTAAGTTGAATGATAGAGATTAACCTGAAACATTTGCACTAATGTAAAATGTATTTTTAAAAATATATCAATGCAGCCAGGAGCAGTGATTTTAAGCACTGACATTTTCAGGGGGAAAAAAAGTTTACAATTGCAGGCAAAAAAACATCTCACACTTGCTTTTTTCTATTCCAGTTTTTATTACAGCTATAAACCATACAGATATAAAACAATACATTACAGTATAGAGAGAAGTACCGGAACATAACATTATTGACCTAAAGCATTGGTTATTAAGGAACCGTAGTGTGTAGTGCTTTTTGGGCTATGAGGAGTGATCCTCCGAAGAGGAACTGCATGGTCATCTAAGACGAGGGGCCATCTCAGGCATGAATTGATCATAGTAGCTAGTCATTATGTTTAAAAACACAGCCCACAAACTAGGAGTGGGACCAATGGCAATTGACCAGCGGTCACAGAACACGCCTTAAACTATCAAAGGGTTTAATAAGTAGGAGGAAGGAGAAAATGAGAAAAGGAGAAGAAAAAGAAGGGGATAGAGGAGAGTGAAAGAGACACCAGCCCATCTTGGGGCACTAAGAAAGTAGCCTCATATCAGATGAGGTTAACCCCGTCAGGTATGTAATCCAGGGGTCCCAGTTTTTTTCAAACTGGGAAAGCTTGTCCTGCAAGATGACAGAGAGGCATTCGTTTAACATTATCCAGGATAACATGCTCTTTAAAGCCTTGTACACACGATCAATCCATCCGATGAAAACGGTCTGAAGGACAGTTGTCCTAGGTAAACCTATGAAACTGACTGATGTTCCGTCGTGCGTACACACCATAGGTTAAATAACCGACCGTGTCAGAACGCGGTGACGTAAAACATGACGTGCTGAAAAAAACGAGGTTCAATGCTTCCAAGCATGCGTCGACTTGATTCTGAGCATGCGCGGGTTTTTAACCAATGGTTTTGTTGCATACTAACGATCGGTTTTGACCTATCGGTTATCATCCATAGGTTAAATTTTAAAGCAAATTGCCATTTTTTTAACCTAAGGTAAAATAACCTATGGGGCCTACACACCATCGGTTTGGACTGATGAAAATGGTCCTTCGAGGCTTAAGAGGTCAAAAGACAGCACCGGGGATTTCCAGGATCTTGCGATCGTTATTCTGGCTGCCGTAAAAAAAAAAAAATTAGGTGTTGGATGGGTTTTGGGGCTCCCCCCACAGGGTGTCCGAGGAGTGCCTGTTGCGGGGACTTTTGTTTCCTGTGAGAATATAAATAAAATCGTAGATTCGGATCAAAAATCTTTGTACTTTTGGACATATCGACCACACATGGTACGCTGTTCCCTCTTGGCCGCACCCCTGAAAACACAGGGGGGAGGCTCCCGGTACCCATTGGGCATCTTTAGCAGGGAACCTGTACCATTGCATTAATACTTTGAAATCAACCTTTTTGGGGAGGTATAATTGATTTTGCAGCCCCTTGTGCCAGTCTATTCCACTCTGCAGGATCTAAGACCTCCCCTATATCCTATTCCCATTTTTCCATATAAGGAAGTTTGTCATCTATGGAAGTCAAGATACTGTAAACCTTAGATATATACCCCAAACAGGTATCAATATGTTTGCATAGGTATTCCATTGGGGTTGTTGTTGATAGGTCGAAAACCTTTTTGAGTGAAGAGATAAAGTGGGCTATCCAGTTATATCGACAGTATTCTGTTGGCGGTAAGGCAAATTGTTTAAGGGTTTCCAGGGAGAGGACCCCTCGGTTGTCATAAAAGTTGTCAATACGCAAAAGCCCCTTGTTTGTCCACCATCCAAAATCAGGGGAGGAGGCCCGGGGTGAATGCAGGATTTTCCAAGAACGGAACAAGAGGAACATGGGTTGATCTAAAATTAGGTTTAGGAGGCTAGCCTGTCCCACAAGCCTACAGAAAAGGAAAGTGTGGGACATAGGATAGGGGCTCAAACTTTGGCAGGTAACCATAATAGGTGACCAACTAGTCTTGTAGGCAAGATGGAGGATTCCAGCTGCATTCAAATTAGATGACGTTGTTTGGTATGGAAAGTATTTATTGAGGACAGTTGGGCAGCTTGAAAAAAAATGCAAAAAGTATCTTAGAGACGTGGAGGACTATAAGTCCCAGAACGTCTTTAACCACTTCAGCCCCGTGAATGACCGGGCCACTTTTTGCGATTCGACACTGCGTCGCTTTAACTGACAATTGCGCGGTCCTGCGACGTGACTCTCTAACAAAATTTGCATTCTTTTTTTCCCACAAATAGAGCTTTCTTTTGGTGGTATTTGATCACCTCTGCGGTTTTTATTTTTTGCGCTATTAAACAAATATAGAGCGACAATTTTGAAAAAAAAAAAATCGCAATAAGCGTTTATTGATTGGTTTGCGCAAAAGTTATATCATCTACAAAATAGGGCATAGTTTTATGGCATTTTTTATTAATATTTTTTTTTTACTAGTAATGGCGGCGATCAGCGATTTTTAACGATACTGCGACCTTATGGCGGACACTTCGGACACTTTTGACAGCGCCCCTATTGGCTGAATCGCGAGATGACATATAGCTACGTGATCTCGCGCAGCCGAGCCGACCTGCCTCCGTATAACTGCGGCGGCTGGTCCCCAAGCGGTTAAGTGGCAAGAATTATATAGAGAGACCCCTACACAGGTTTCTGAAGTGGCCAATATGGAAAGTGAGGAATCTGGGCCTAATATCCCAATGCCTCTTCCAGTTGCCAACTTCGGTCCACAGCTTGAACCCCAAAATTCTAGGGAGGGTGAGCCCCCTAGATCAGGGGGTAATCGTAGCCCTCAAGTCCAGTATCCTAAGAAAAAGGATTCTGGGGTAACCAAATCACATAATCCTCCCAGGGAACATTATTATCCTCCACCTAATCAGTCCCCAAGGACACAGGGGAGATTTCCGAATACGGGTGGAAATAGACAGACATCGGCACGTTATAATAATTATAGTAACACCTATCATTATTCCTAGGGGAGGCAACCTTATATGGACCATCATGGAGGATATGAGGATCCTCCCCAAAATCGGTCTTTGGGGGGGGGGGGGTACTATGGAGACACCCCCAAGACCAACTTGGAGATATGATCTACCCATACAAAATCGTTATGGATCTTTGGGTGATTGTGAAAACGTTTATGAGACAAGTAGAAAGTATTATACTACTGAATATGGCTCCCTGAGGGATAACCGTAATAATCCAACTGAGGGCCCCTCAGGTTTTGCCCCTTTAAGGAATAAGACGGATATAAAAAAAAATTCAGGAAAGGGACCAAGCTAAAAGGGAAGAATTAGACGCCCTTATTTTGATAGGAATTTTCCATGTTCAGATTATTATCATATATGAATATTTCTACCTTTAGTGTCTGGTAAAAATTCCTCATGTTCCAATTTATGGAGATTAAGTAATAATAGTTTGTTTACATATATATCATTTTTATGTATTTTTGCATTTTTATATTTATGTATTTTTTATTATTCATTGTTTCTTATATGGTAATTTTTTGGTATACATTGTCGTATTTAGACTCTACTAATGGGCGTTTTTATATGTGCTCATTTTGATAGTCTTTTTGAATTTTAAAAGTCAGGATATTATCATTGAACTTTTATACCTTTTATATTGATATTTCCCGATTTCTAACTTTGTGATGTGCAGCTTGGATCCTTATGTGGTGAGCCCTAATTATTTGCTTTTAGGATCCGATTGCACGCATTTGTGTATGGGGTACACCGGTGACACAATTGCATTTACTCTTTTTGTTGTTTCCTGTGTCTCTCTTGTGGTCCACACCCTCTTTTGGTATTTAAATGGTGTGGTGCTTGGCGTCTGGATATGATCTCCTTTCCCTGAAGAATCCTTATGTGGGGAAATGCATTGGGTGGAGTCACTATCCTATACGCTATCATACTTGAGCCAGTCAGGCTATGTGCTGTGATTGTGCTTTTTTGATTTCTTGAGTGGAACTTTGTTTTTAGCTTGATGTTATGTTCTGATTTGGAGTAATACATCTTTTAAACAAACTGCACCATGAAGCCTTTCTCTTTCTGCCCCTATTAACAATACCGGTATGGTGAGCAAGTTTGGATATCCATTTGATGTGTAAAATTCATTGAAAAAGGAGTTTTGCATAGCTCGGACAGGATATCTGCACCTTCATTGGAAACTTCAGATGCTGATCCCTATCTGGCTGATGGTGTTCTGACATGCCTATTTGATCTCCATTACCTGAGATCCAACAGATTTGGTAAGCGGCAGTGATTGCCTTATTTTCTTTGATGAACAGAAAATCTTACCTGCAGACAAGTTGTCATTCTGTTGTAATTGTGGATACCGGGAATTGTGAAGCTACTCCGATCATCTTTGGATCCCTAATTGCTTGTTTAGGATATTGTATATATTTTTCTAGATATGCTCTCATTTAAGGTTTTTCACTCATTAACACATTTTCACCTCATTTATGTGGTAGCGCACTATTTTTGTTTTACACTTTTATGGACTGAATATTTAAGTTTTTTTAGTTGCTGCACCACTTCACTTATGTTTGTTTTTTTATACCATCTTGATCATCATTAATTTGCAACACATTGGTTCACTTGTTCATTTATTTATTTAGTTTTATAGGGTTTAGCGCAGATTTTTTTCCTTTTACACTGGGTAGGATGAACACTGTTAAAGTGTAGCACCAATATTTAAAAGGGCCCAAAATACTTCCCTGGGAATTACAGACCAGTTAGCCTAACAATAATATGCAAGCTCTTGGAGGGCATGATAAGGGACTATATAAAAGATTTTTGTAATGAGAACTGTATCATTAGCAGTAATCAGCATGGATTCACGAAGAATCATTCTTGCCAAACTAATCTATTAACCTTCATTGAGGAGGTGAGCTGCCATCTAGATAAAGGAAAGCCCGTAGACGTGGTGTATCTGGATTTTGCAAAAGCGTTTACTGTACAAAATAAGGTTGGCATGGACCATAGGGTGAGTACAAGGGCAAAACCAGAGGGTGGTGATAAATGGGTAGTACTCGTAATGGTCATGCAATGCCAAGCTGCTGCTAGCAAAGCAAACATAATATTGGTATGCATTAAAAAGGGGATTAACTCCAGAGATAAAACCGCTCTACAAGACTCTGGTTCGGCCACACCTAGAGTATGCCGTCCAGTTCTGGGCACCAGTCCTCAGGAAGGATGTACTGGAAATGGAGCGAGTACAAAGAAGGGCAACTAAGCTAATAAAAGTTTAGGAGAAAAGGTTGCAAGCACTGATCTTATTCTCTCTGGAGAAGAGATGCTTGAGAGGGGATATGATTTCAATTTACAAATATCGTACTGGGGACCCCACAATAGGGATAAAACATTTTCGCAGAAGTTTAACAAGACACGTGGCCACTCATCAAAATGAGGAGAAAAGAGGTTTAACCTTAAACTACGTAGAAGGTTCTTTACTTTAAGAGCGGCAAGGATGTGAAATTCCAGTCCATAGGTAGTGGTACATCAATAGTTTAAAAAAACTATTAGATAAGCACCTGAACGACCACAACATACAGGGATATATAATGTAAAACCTACATATAATCACACACATAGGCTGGACTTAATGGATTTGTCTTTTTTCAACCTCACCTACTATGTAACATCTGGTCACAGACCTGGGCTCTGAGTGATTGGATTTTAGTGCCAAGTTGGAAAAGTTTATACTACCCACTGTTTACCAATGCCCAATTTTACACAGGAACAGTTAAACATACAATTTTACACAGTAATCCCGCGTACACA
This sequence comes from Rana temporaria, assembly GCF_905171775.1. Taxonomy (NCBI): domain Eukaryota; kingdom Metazoa; phylum Chordata; class Amphibia; order Anura; family Ranidae; genus Rana; species Rana temporaria. The sequence goes on along the minus strand of NC_053492.1, from coordinate 209,490,945 downwards.
CTGAATTTCCGAAAACAAATGTTTGATGTGAGCTTATTGTCGGAAAAAACGACTGTATGCTCTATCTGACATTTGTTGTTGGAATTTACGCCAACAAATGTTTGAGAGCTGGTTCTCAAATTTTCTGACAACAAAACTTGTTGTCGGAAATTCTGATCGTGTGTACACAATTCCGACTTACAAAATTCCACGCATGCTCGCAATCAAGCAGAAGAGCCACACTGGCTATTGAACTTCATTTTTCTTGGTTCATCGCACGTCTTGTACGTCACTGCATTCTTGATGTTCAGAATTTGGGTGAACTTGTGTATGCAAGACAAGTTTGAGCCAACACCCGTCGTAAAAAAATCCACGGTTCTGTTGTCGGAATGTCCGATCGTCTCTACGTAGCATTACGGTTAAACATACAGGGTGACCCTGTCGTACCTGATTACAACGCTAGACTGTATGTAGACTGTGAGGTTGATTGGAGAAATATTTAGAAACAATTTAAGCATTTGAGCTGCTTTCTTCAGAAAGGAAAGAAGGTCCTCACAGAGTGTGGCAGGGTTTATGGGTGAGGGGCCCTGGGGGTGTTGTGTCCTCAAAAGCTTGCCAGTGTCCAAATACCTAAAGGTATGCATCTATAACCCATAGTATATGAATAAGTTGCCTGGGTTCAGTACTATATGGTTAGGATCGTAATTTTTTCAATCAACAAATGTTCTGTCTGGAAATTTGCTGGCCAATTTGCTGGAAAATGCTTCCATCCATGATATTTAGCATGGAGAGAGAAATCTATTTGTGTATGGCAAGCCTACGTGGTAAAACAAGGAGAACCAACATTTCTATTCTGCCAGCAAAAAATAAACGACTGTAATAATGGTAAAAAGACAAAATTCTACTTGGTATAATTATGTATGAACGGTAACATTGTGTTAGAGAAAAAACATTAAAAACTGTGCAAGGTATCATAGACTGACTGAGAACTGTTTTTTAAAATGAGATAATGTTTTGAAGTTAGTAATGTTCACGCAAGATAGATGTGTTCATATTGGTCACCCCACTCCCCAGTTTTACTAATCCCAAATTTAAAACGTCAGAACATAGGGCCAGATCCACAAAAGGGATACGCCGGCGTATCTACTGATACACCGTCGTATCCCTGTTTCTATCTATGCGACTGATTCACAGAATCAGTTACGCATAGATATTCCTAAGATCCGGCAGGTGTAATTGTTTTACACTGCCGGATCTTAGGATGCAGTACCGCGGCCGCCGCTGGGGGGAGTTTGTGTCGTAATCCAGCATCGGGTATGCAAATGAGGAGTTACGTCGATCCTCAAAGCTTTTTCGCGTTCGCTACGTCGCCGCTACGTTAGTTTCCCGTCGCTTAGTTACACTTTTGTGAGGCAGCCCTACTTTTACACAGGCGTTCTGCTGTGTAAAGTATGGCCGTCCTTCCTGCGTCAAATTTTTTAATTTTACGTCGTTTGCGTAAGCCGTACGGCAATACGGAAATACGATACGCGCCGTTCAAAAAATGACGTCACGTCGCGCAATGCATGTCGGGAAAAAAGCGTCGGGAGCATGCGCAGTACATCCGGCGCGGGAGCGCGCCTAATTTAAATGGGACTCGCCCCATTTGAATTGGCCCGCCTTGCGCCGGACGGATTTGAGTTACACCGCCGCAAATTTCCAGGTAAGTGTTTTGTGTTTTGTGGATCGGTACCTAACTTAGGAAATTTGCGGCAGTGTAACTTAAATCTAAAAAGTTACATTGCGCTGCCGGGCAGTGTTGCTTGATATTATGACATAAGCACACAGCACTTTTGTATATCGGAATGAAAATTCCCTTTGCCACTGGATGGACAAACCCCCCTGATAATACTATCAGAAACACATTAATTAATTTAAAATATCCGTGAGAACTAATTTCTGTTGCTCTGATGAAATCTAATGCTTCCATTCTTGGTCTGGTTGTAATCTCTGCTCTAGAGATTATCCATGTTATGTACCATATAACAAAAAGATCTATAAACCCAATTACATTTTTGCCTGGAGAAACATTCCAACCACTCTAACGTTCTATATGAATTGCAGTAGCTGGAAAAAAAAAATTCTCTCAAGTGAAAAGTCACAGACAAAATGGCTATATTTAGCATCCTATTGCATGGTAAAAATAATATATTATCTTATAATACCTAATAATTTTAGTCATGTTCATTGAATTTTGTTATGCATTGCATTTAAATGTATACCTACTTCAATATTATACGTTTCTCTGCCAATTATGAATATGTGTCCTCCAGAGGCAGCCCATATAGTTCCTTCCATTACCAATAAACTTCGAACAGGTAAAACTCCCAATTTAATCAGCTTTGGAGAATCCACATTCCAAGATCCATCTAAATGGAAAACAAAAATAAATCAATCAATATGTAAACAAAACAAGGGTAAATAATTACTATATACCGGTATTTCAAATGTTTATACTGAAATAAAAACAGCAGCTTTGGTCTGTATAGAAATGAAATGTGTAAATGGCAAGAAAAACTGGTCTTGAATATGGACCACAGTGAAATGCTGCTTGCATGATGTACTAGCCCTCAAAAACAATTACGTCATTATGACACGTTGGTACTCCGTAACTACCAGAATCGTTTGCTTTGAACTTGGCTGTTCTTCTCATGGATTTTGTGGATGTGGATTTTGTCACATGATGTCTCTGACGTCACTTCCGGGTTACGTTTTCGGTGTCCCCGTCTCGCTTTGCCGGTGTAGGATGTTTTGCAATGCGATCTGCATTGCAAAACATTCAGTGAAATACAGGAGAGATATGCAGAGTCTTTTATAGCCTGTATATCTCAATAAAGAGAACAGGTCACCAAAACATTATCACATAGGGGACTGTATGTCCCCTATGTGAAGAAAAAAAATAAACTTAAATAAAAAAATAAAACTGTTTGGGCAAAAAAAATAAGTTACACCCTGTGACGGTATCGGTATGATATCCCCGTCAAAGATTCCCTTCTTCCATAAGAACATCACCCCAATATTCCACTAGGAGGAATATTCCTGAGATCGCCCATTAAGCCACACATTAGTCCAGGCTTACTGCTAGAACAAGACAGAGTTTAATGTTATAACACACAGCTTATATGTCATTTCCAAAACTGTTACAATGACAAATCTCCGCCCCCCTCACACTGGGGCTTCCATACAGATGATTAGGCAGACACGACGGAGCCGATGCTGAAAACACATTTTCTTTAGACAATGACATCAAGGACGCTGATTACTAGTTGTACTGAATACATTAACTAGACCGCTCGACCCCGCATATAGAGAGATAATTACCACACTGGAGCAATCAGAATAATTAACACAAGCCACTTAAACACAGATCTCCTTCACACAACACAATAGATCAATTAACCTTTAGAAATAGTGAGGGGACATTAGCACGTCAATAACCTGTTAGCCAAGGACAGAATTACACAGGGCAAGCAGGGAGAATTAGACTGAGACATATAGGCAAATGCATCACACACCCAAGCACATAAAATCCCCTATTAATTTTTTTTGGGGCCATTCCCACATATACACATGCACGAATGTAAGCGCATGCATCGGGAGCCTACATGAAAACGTCAATTGCGATACACGTTACATATTTCTGCGTACGTCGGAGTGAGAGCAATAATTCTAGCACCAGACCTCCTCTGTAACACTAAACTGATACCTGTAGGGGGCACTTGAAGCATTGCCTATAGAAGATATAGGATACTGAAATTTGACGCCATTTCTCGGGCGCAAAAAAATTAAAGGTTTGGCATGTTGTGTATCTATTTACTCAGCACAACCTCGTCTTTTATATTTTACCAAAAGTTTGGGTAATTTATTGAATTTGTTTGCCCGTTAGTGTGATTTTTACTGAAATATTGTGTTTCCTAGAGCTTTGTGGGAATTATCATGCAACATAAAAAATTTAAACTACCGCTATTTTATTCTCTAGGGTGTCTGCTTTCAGAAAATATATAATGTTTGCGGTTTTGTATAATCTTCAGGCCTAAAATGATTTTTTAAACGTGTGCAAAAAAAAAAACAACGCAAAAATGGCTCTGGTAGCGAGGGTTAATGTAACCTATAAAAACCTGTACGACTCAAATGAAAAAATTAACTGAAATATTTTAGGGGGGGGGGGGTAAAAAAAAAAAAAATGAAGTTGCAGAAGTGTACACACTGGGCCAGATTCAGGAACATCAGCGGATCTTTGGTCCGGCGCAGTGCATCTTTTTTACACTGCGCCGGAGCAGCGCAGAGAGGCATGCTAGTGATTCAAGAAACTTTTTTCCTCTCCCTTCCCCCGGCGTGGCGGATTTTACACGGCGTAAGGCGGCGTAGCGCGGCGTAAGGCGGGGTAGAATAAAATGGGTGGCTCCCTATGCTAATGAAGCGGGGAGCGTGGCGCAGGGGTCACGCCGGGGCGCATCTTAGACCGCACATGCTCAGTGACATCCAGGGGTAAATGCCCCAATCTGCACATGCTCAGAACTGCGCCCCGGCGTGATCCCTGAGCTCCGCCGACCCACTACCAAAGCCCAGTCCATGAATCAGCCCAGACTTCCGCCCTGCAGGTGCAAATGTACTGAAGCTTTTTTTTTCCAAGCTAGGTGGTTTGCATTGTGGTGGGGCAGTTATGGCTGATGAGGAATCCTCAGGTGGGCGGATGACCAATTTCAGCCCAGAGGAGAGGGCTGTAATTATTGAGGGCCTCTCCCAACATGGGGACCGCCTCTATGTGTTGTCCAGCAAGTGTTGTTGCTCAGGTCGTTTGTAACGCTGCTGCTTTAGCTGCTCTCCAGCTGACCTCTGCAAGTTTGGTGTAAAGTTACCCCTGCTTTATAAAGGGTAACTTTCCGCTGCAAACCAGAGTTACACGCACCGGGAGTAGCCTGCGCCGGCAATTCGTAATTTGCTGAATCGGACCAACTCCCTCATTTGCATATTTAAAATAGAAAAACCAGGGCCGCGCTAGTTCAGACCAGCGTAAATGGGCGCCCACGCCGCACCGGCGTGGAAAGGTCCAAACGAAAAAAAAAAATCTACGTTACGGCGTAATATTGTTTGCTGAATACGGCGCGGAGATACGCCGGCGCAAATTGGCATTTACGCCGCGCATCTCAGTCTACACCGGCGGAAATTGTTCCTGAATCTACCCCACTATCTTTTAACTTGGGATGTAGCTGTGTTCAGAATTAAGCAATCATATTCAAACTCATGTTAAATAGGAGTCAGTACACACCTGCCATCATTTAAAAGTGCCTCTGATTAAACCCCAAATATAGTTCAGCTGTTCTAGTAGGTCTTTCCTGATATTTTCTTATGCCTTGGACACATGATCAGAATTTCCGTCAGGATAAACTCGACGGATTTTTCTGACAGAATTCCATTCAAGCTGTCTTGCATACACACTGTCTCACCAAATTCCGACCGTACAAAACGCAATGACGTACAACACTACGACGAGCCGAGAAAAATGAAGTTCAATGCTTTTGAGCATGCGTCGACTTGATTCTGAGCATGCGTGTTTTTTTCTCCGTCACCTCCAAGATGACCACTACCTTGCTAAAGAAGCTAAGGGTAAAGGAGATGGACTGGCCAAGCATGTCTCCAGACCTAAACCCTATCGAGCATCCTCAAACGGAGGGTGGTGGAGCGCAAGGTCTCCAACATCCACCAGCTCAATGATGTCGTCATGGAGGAGTGGAAGAGGACTCCAGTGGCAACCTGTGAAGCTCTGATGAACGCCATGCCAAAGAGGGTTACGGCAGTGCTGGAAAATAATGGTGGCCACACAAAATATTGACAATTTGGGCCCAATTTTGAAATGTTATAATAGATATAATAAAATATTTATAAAAATGTGAGGGGTGTACACACTTTTGTGAGATAGTGTGTGTATGTGTGTATGTGTATATATATATATATATATATATATATATATATATATATATATATATATATATATATATATATATACGCACACACACCATTTAGTTGACACTCACAGGTAAGCAAAGGCTTTTTTCTGCAGTAATTTTTTTTATTTGTTTTTGCATACCCCTTAATGTCTTGGTGCATTCCCCTGGTTGGGAACCACTGCTTTAGATAAGCCATAGTGCTCTCATAATCCTTTGTCACAAAGGTTGTAAACAGACATAAAACATTGTTTAACCACTTCCCGCCTGGCCTATAGCAAAATGACGGGCAGGCGGTGGTTTAGTTATCCTGAAAGCTACGGCGCACCCATGGGGGCGCTCATCGCGGCGATCGGTGGTGCGGTGTGTCAGTCTGACAGAGGCTCTTTACCACGTGATCAGCCGTGTCCAATCACGGCTGATCACGATGTAAACAGGAAAAGCCGTGGATCGGCTTTTCCTCACTAGCATCTGACAGGCGCGAGTAGAGGAGAGACGATCGGCTGCTCTCCTGACAGGGGGGGTCTGTGCTGATAGTTTATTAGCACAGCCCCCCCTCGGATCCCGCCCAGGACTAGCAGGGAAGCCGCCCAGGACCACCAGGGAAATGCAAATCTGTGGACAGGCAGCTGCCAATCAAGGCCCAGGCAGCTGCCAATCAGTGCCCACCCACAATGCCTACCACTGCCAGTGCCACCAGGGATGCCTATCAGTGCCACATATCAGTGCCGCGTATCATTGCCCAGTATCAATGCCCATCAGTGCCCAGCAGTGCCACCTACCAGTGCCACCAATAAGTACCCATCTTTGCAGCCTTTCAGTGCCCATAAGTGTCTCCTATCAGTGCCCATCAGTGCTCACCAGTGCCACCCATCAGTGCTGCCTATCAATGCCCATCAGTGTTGCATATCAGTGCCACCCATCAGTCCCTCCTACCAGTGCCCATCAGTGCCACATATCAGTGCCCATCGTTGGTGCCTGTCAGTGCCCGCTCATAGGTACCAACTCATCGATGCTGCCTTATCAGTGCCCGTCAGTGCCACCTTATCAGTGCCCATCAGTGAAGGAGAAAACGTACTTATTTACAACATTTTATAACAGAAACAAACGCACAACTTTTATTTTTTTCAAAATTTTCTGTCTTTTTTTATTTGCTTATAAAAACCGCAGAGGTGATCAAATACCACCAAAAGACAGCTCTATTTGTGGGAACAAAATGATAAAAAATTTGTTTGGGTACAGTGTAGCATGACCGCGCAATTGTCATTTAAACAGTGACAGCTCTGAAAGCTGAAATTTGGCTTGGGCAGGAAGGGGAAAAGTGCCTGGTATTGAAGTGATTAAAAAGACTTTACAAAAAATGAAAAAATACTGACCAAATGCTATTATGTCATCTAAAGTTTTTGATAATGTTTGTCAAACACCTAAAATTAGAATTTCTACCCTACATATGGATGAACAGGTGTTATATATTTACGTGTACATGCAGTCCCAATTCTTGTCAAGTGGAATGGACATAGCCGATGCTCCTAATTTAACATACATGTGGGTGCTCGTGTGAATGAGGCTTAAATGCCAAAGGCTATATATGTATTCTCAGTCCATAATTTGAGGATTGATGGATAGCAACAATTTATCTCAAAGGAATTTATTAACTGTATTTACTAAATGATTAAAGTCTATTCTGAACTCAAACTTTAAATGGCTATGCTACCAGAAAAAAACTAAATAAATAAATGAATGGCTTTTACATTTGCATTCAACTGCATTTACAAGCTATTGTTGGATTTGCCATATGTATTCTGTATGTGCTGGCATTCACAAAGCTGGAATAGATTTAGGCTTGGATGGCTGTTATTGGCAAGCTACATGGTTATTATACTTCTGGAACAGACTTGCTGGCACCAACTTCTATGTGGTTAGAGCATGGTGCCATGCAATAAACGGCATACAACCCCAACGGATAATTATGAATATTGTATATTTTAAAAAAAAAATCAAACTCTGATGCTGAACCTGTTAACTGCAATAAATATATGCTCTATTTTTACACTCAGGTGGGGTGGCCAGGCCATTTTGCTTTTTTATTTTTTCCTTACAGCTTTTAAAGTTTGTTAAAGACCCATCAAACCATATATTTTCTGAAAGCACATGACCAGTAGAATACAAATAAGGTGCTACTGATGTTTAGGGCACAATGATATTTGCGCAAATGTTTATGAAATCAATATTTTCGTTAAAAATCATTATTAGCAGATAAAAACACTGTACATTTTACAAAATTCCTACTAAATATAAAAGCTTAACTTGTATTGAGTTAATAAATAACAAATATTTGTAATTTTTAACCACTTGCCGCCCACCATATAGCAATATGACGTTGGCAAAGTGGTTCTGTTATCCTGACAGAACGTCACATGACGTGATCAGGATAGAAAGCCGTCACGCGCCCGCTGGGGTGCGCAGCGTGGCGATCGCTGTTGTGGTGTGTCAGTCTGACACACCGCAACTCCAATCTATGTAAAGAGTTTCTGACAGACTCTTTACCACGTGATCAGCTGTGTCCGATCACAGATGATCACGATGTAAATAGGAAGAGCCATGTATCGGCTTTTCCTCACTCGCATCTGATAGACGCGAGAAGAAGAGAGACTATTGGAGCTCTCCTGACAGGGGGGTCTGCGCTAATTATCAGTGCAGCCCCCCCCCCCCAGGATGCCCACCCAGGACCACCAAGGATGGTCACCACTGATGAGCATCAGGTATACCAGCCATGGCCACCAGGGATGCCAATGTGTTCCCACATATGATGCCAATCAGTGCCGATCAGCAATACTTGCCAGTGTCTCCATAGCAGTGAGGCCCATTAGTGCCATCTATCAGTGTCCATCAGTGTCCATCAGTGCCACCTATCAGTGTCCATCAGTGCCCACCTATCAGTGCCCACCTATCAGTGCCGATCAGTGCCAACCACTGCATATCAGTGCCACCTAGAGAGAAATTTGGACCTGGCCACCTGCAGGCGCTTTTGTAGGTCCGTACGACGTATGGACCTGGCAGGGAAAGGGTTAATAATAGTTTACTACTTTGAAAGTAGCTTAGAATTGCAATTCACTGTTATGCCGCGTACACACGATCGGAATTTCCAATGAAAAAAGTCAGACGGAATTTTTTCATTGGATATTCCGACCATGTGTATGCCCCATCTGACTTTTTTCGTCTGAAATTCAGACAGACTTAGACAAGTTCTCTTTTTTTCGGAAATTCCGTTCGTCTGTATGTAATTCCGATGGAGAAAAAAACACGCATGCTCGGAAACAATTTGACGCATACTCGGAACCATTGAACTTCACTTTTCTAGGCTTGTCGTAGTGTTGTACAGTGGGTGACCGCGATATTGTGTCAATCTCGCTCCCTTTCTCGGCGAGATTGACCACCTGCGAGCCCCATCGCGGGAGCCAGCGCCGAGCTGGCTTGCCGCGATGGAGACAAAGCCGTCATAGAAGCGACGGGGATCCGACTTGGATTCCCGCCAATTCTAGCGTCGGCATTATGCATCCCGAGAGGGAGAACTCCACGCCAAATTTTAAATAAAAATCCGGCATTGGTTCCCCACCACAGGAGCATACCAGGCCCTTGGGTCTGGTATGAGTTGTAGGGAGACCCCCCTACGCCGAAAAACCGACGTAGGGGGTCCCCTACAATCCATACCAGACCCGTATCCAAAGCACGCTACCCGGCCGGCCAGGAAGGGAGTGGGGACAAGCGAGCGCCCCCCCCCCTCCTGAGCCGTACCAGGCTGCATGCCCTCAACATGGGGGGGTCGGGTGCTCTGGGGCAGGGGGGCGCACTGCTCGGCCCCCCCACCCCAGAGCACCCTGTCCCCATGTTGATGAGGACAGGGCCCCTTCCCGACAACCCTGGCCGTTGGTTGTCGGGGTCTGCGGGCGGGAGGCTTATCGGAATCTGGTAGCCCCCTTTAATAAGGGGGCCCCAGATACCGGCCCCCCACCCTAAGTGAATGAGTATGGGGTACATCGTACCCCTACCCATTCACCTGCAAGCAAAGTGGTATAAACACAAATAAACAACACAGGGTATTAAAATATTTTATTAGTCTGCTCCGGAGGCCCCCCCTGTCTTCTTTAGCTCTTTTAGCAGGGGAGGCTTCTTCTTCCGCTCTCCGGGGGGGTCTTCTGTTCTCCGGGGGTCTTCTCCCGCTTTCCAGGGGTCTTCTCCGCTTTCCGGGGGTCTTCTCCTGCTTTACGGGGGTCTTCTCCGCTTTCCGGGGGTATTCTCCTGCTTTCCGGGGGTCTTCTCCGCTCTGGGGGGTCTTCTCCTGCTTTCTGGGGGTCTTCTCCTGCTTTCCGGGGTTCTTCTCCGCTCTGGGGGGTCTTCTTCTATGTTCGCCGCTCTCGACTTGGCGCACCCCGGTTCTTCCTCCCGCTGTCCGGTGCCTCCCGCTGTCCGGTGCCTTCTCCTTCAGGGCTGGCCGCCGCTATACTAGCAGGCGGCCAAGCCCGCTCTTCTGTGACGTCGTCATCTTCACTTCTCTTCTTCAGCCTTCTCCCGATGTTGACACGCCAGCTCTTCTCGCTGCAATGACGGGTGCGCGGCTTGCATCGGACTTATATAGGCCTCACAGTCCCATCATGCTCTGGTACCTACCCACGTGGTACCTACCCACGTGGGTAGGCACCGGAGCATGATGGGACTGTGAGGCCTATATAAGTCCGATGCAAGCCGCGCACCCGTCATTGCAGCGAGAAGAGCCGGCGTGTCAACATCGGGAGAAGGCTGAAGAAGAGAAGTGAAGAAGATGACGTCACAGAAGAGCGGGCTGGCCGCCTGCTAGTATAGCGGCGGCCAGCCCTGAAGGAGAAGGCACCGGACAGCGGGAGGAAGAACCGGGGTGCGCCGAGTCAAGAGCGGAGAGCGGCGAACATAGAAGAAGACCCCCCAGAGCGGAGAAGAACCCCGGAAAGCAGGAGAAGACCCCCGGAAAGCGGAGAAGACCCCCGGAAAGCAGGAGAAGACCCCCGGAAAGCGGAGAAGACCCCCGGAAAGCGGGAGAAGACCCCCGGAGAGCAGAAGACCCCCCGGAGAGCGGAAGAAGAAGCCTCCCCTGCTAAAAGAGCTAAAGAAGACAGGGGGGCCTCCGGAGCAGACTAATAAAATATTTTAATACCCTGTGTTGTTTATTTGTGTTTATACCACTTTGCTTGCAGGTGAATGGGTAGGGGTACGACATATTATTAAAGGGGGCTCCCAGATTTCGATAAGCCTCCCGCCCGCAGACCCCGACAACCAACGGCCAGGGTTGTCGGGAAGGGGCCCTGTCCTCATCAACATGGGGACAGGGTGCTCTGGGGTGGGGGGGCCGAGCAGTGCGCCCCCCTGCCCCAGAGCACCCGACCCCCCCATGTTGAGGGCATGCAGCCTGGTATGGCTCAGGAGGGGGGGCGCTCGCTCGTCCCCACTCCCTTCCTGGCCGGCCAGGTAGCGTGCTTTGGATACGGGTCTGGTATGGATTGTAGGGGGACCCCCTACGTCGGTTTTTCGGCGTAGGGGGGGTCTCCCTACAACCCATACCAGACCCAAGGGCCTGGTATGCTCCTGTGGGGGGGAACCCATGCCGGATTTTTATTTAAAATTTGGCGTGGAGTTCTCCCTCTCAGGAATGCATACCAAATGCCGACGCTAGAATTGGAGTGCGAGATGTCGGCGAGATATCGGCACCATGTCGCCGAGAATCAGCGCGATGCTGTCGTGCTAAAAACACAATATCACAGTCACCCACTGTATGTCACCACATTTTTGACGGTCGGAATTTGGTGTGTCCGTGTGTATGCAAGACAGCTTGAGCGGAATTCCGTCGGAGAAATCTCGTCGGAGTTTATTCCGACGGAAAAAACAGTCGTGTGTATGTGGCATTAGTCTGTTTTTGTGCATATATATCATGATATTTTGAGACTTGTTTTATTAAATGCTTTTATGGTTGGTATTTTGTCACTGCGCCTGAATGAGCCCAAACTGGCCCATTTTAATTAGGTTTTAAACCTCTTCACAGTTTGTCAAGTGAGTGTGGTTATAAAATAAAGGCAATAAATGCTATTTTTACCTGTGTTAACACATTTACAGTTCTAAAAGGACATTACAGTGACTTATAGCCGCTTGCTCTGGCACTACTATTAATAGAGCAAACAATTTAAGTGCTATTGATTCTGAGGGCAGGGCATTTATCTTTTTCTACAGACCATTGTATCCCTTTGAAGGGAACTATTGTAAATATTGTAAAACAGATATTCACGGTTTTTTTTTTTAATGATGACATATTCGTTATGAGTATTTTTTTTTTTTTAATGCTTGACACAATCTACAATCTACAGATATAATGATATACAGTTCACATCTTCTAGTAGAGTTTAGTCAGATCATCTAGACAAATTATGGGAGATACCTGTATATACCTGAAATAGATAAATATTTTATTTATGCTGTATAGCTGGGCAAAGGCGATCTTGCGTATCCCTGCATGGACTCTAGAGCACAATTATTTAATTGAATGGCATCAAGACGCAGTTCATTTTCTGACTGTTCATTCAGATCTATCAAAATAGCTGGACTATCTCTTATGAATACTGTATGTTAAGCCTGGGTTGGGTTCTGCCTATAACAAATGAAAATAGCTGTGGCTATAAACGCAGTGGTTAGCCTAAAGATTGTTTCCAATACCCCCTTCACTCTCTTTTTCACTTACTAGAAAACAAATTCCATCACTCTGAAAAGCTGAAGTCTTTAACATTAGCTTTGACAAAGGTTTATGTGCTGCGGGAACTGAAAATTGTCCAGATAAGATCTGTTTGTAATGTTTAAAATTGAAGGGAGCCTGAACTTATCGTTTAATAGGTCAACATACTTATATATACCCGTATTTATCGGCGTATAACGCGTCACACACACATTCCCGCTTCCGCCACCGGCATTGGACCAGTGTTCTATCAATCACAGAAGCTGGTCCAATGCCGATGGCGGAGGCGGGACTGTGTGTGTGTGTGACTGCCGCCGAATGAACAGGAAATGACGGCTCGGCTCGGGTGACGGCTCGGTGATTCCCACGAGAGAAGGTGAGGCTGCATAGGCTGTATTTGGGCACAGGCTGTATTTGGGCACAGGCTGCATTTAGGCACAGGCTGCATTTGGGCACAGGCTGCATTTGGGCACAGGCTGCATTTGGGCACAGGCTGCATTTGGGCACAGGCTGCATTTTTGGCACAGGCTGCATTTGGGCACAGGCTGCATTTGGGCACAGGCTGCATTTGGGCACAGGCTGCATTTTTGGCACAAGCTGCATTTTTGGCATAAGCTGCATTTGGGCACAGGCTGCATTTGGGCACAGGCTGCATTTGGGCACAGGCTAGGCTGCATTGAGGCTGCAGATGAACCACAAAATTAAAAAAATGTTTTTTTTCCTGAAACTTCCCTCTGAAATTGGGGTGCGTGTTATATGCCGGTGCGCGTTATACGCCGATAAATACGGTATATGTATTTCAAAACAAAGCTTCTGGGCTCATATAATAAAATGGTGATTTTAATTATACCTGACAAATTGGGTAAACTGCAGCTCAGCCCTTTGTTTTTACAGCCCTCCGTCTACCTGTGTGAATAGCCCTAAGCACAAGACACACATGAAAAGTGAGCCGAGGTTGTGCTAATGTTTTGGGAAGTCATCAGGTATTGGGCCCATTTCTAGCTGATCGGGATGTATACCTGAACAAGCCAAGATGTGGTTTCATTTTGCTTCAAACTATTTGTGAAAGCTGACCAAGGCCAATTCCAATAGGACCAGTGACAAATATCACCTGAATTAGGTCATCTAACAAATAGGCCTTTGTAAAAACTCCACAGCTCACATATATAATACAAAAAATGTCGCCCAAACACAAACAATGACTGTCATTGACTGTGATACTATTTACATTCAATATAGTCCAATTCGTACTATAACATGCATTTTTAGAGAAAAGGTATTATATTAGAGAAAAAAAAAGTGTATCCTATAAGGATGACCATGACAATTGTAGCTATTTACATTCATTTGTTTAACACTAGACTTGCACTATTCCTTGGATAAACTGTGTGCGACAGTGAAGCTTTATACCCAAACAGATGTTATTTTAACACTGCCCTCCACAAAGAGTGTAATACTTCCTAGTAATCTGCTTTCTATGCCCTCTAGCCAGACACACACAACTTAGAAAATAGGTCATTGCTCAGAAAAAAACAGCTTTCTCCCAGAGCACTGAAGGGCATAAATGGGAGGGCAATGTGATGGCATGATACTTAACATTACAAATACAGTCATCATACAGCTAAGCTAATCTGAAATGGACAAGAGAGAAAAACATGTCATTTAGAAAGTACATACAATTAAATAAAGTGTGTGTCTGTACTGAGCAAACAATACTGACCTGTGTAGTGTACTTAACGCACTGGCATTCCCTCCCCCTTACACAGAACATTGTACACCAGGTGTGCCCCACCAGTGGCCCGGAGAACACATGTGGCCCGCGGAGCCCTCTGATGTGACCCACGACCTACTGCTCTGGGATGGAATTAAATAGGATAGAATACTGTATATTAAAGGAACGTTTTTATTACTAAAATCACAGGGTATATATGGGCAGATCTGTTCTGCAGTGGTTACTGGGCTGCACTCAAACTGATCCACAGGTACAAAGAAGTGCACCTGTGAGTTACCTGCACTGAGCCAAAGACTTCTAGTACCTGTGAGTTTGGTGTGCTGAGAGTAGAGTGGGCTCTATAGAGGTGGCTGCCATCCACCCACTCCACTCATTGTGGCCCACGACCGGTTACCAAGTCGCTTAAGTGGCCCTTGCTCTTCAAAAGGTTGGGCACCCCTGCTGTACACATTCAGGGGCTGTGTGATAAGCCTCTGCTGTCAGCAGTGTACTTAGCATCTGACCATCTCTAACATGTTCACAATCTCTAAACCCATCTCTTTTAGTCGGTCTGCAGTCTCTTGTATCATGTCTGCAGTCTCTGACCATCTCTTGTATCATGTCTGCAGTCTCTGACCATCTCTTGTATCATGTCCGCACACTCTCTGACCATCTATTGAATCATGTCCGCGGTCTGACCATCTCTTGTATCATGCCTGCAGTCTCTGACCATGTCTAGCATCATGTCCGCAGTCTTTGACCATGCCTTGTTTCATGTCTGCAGTCTCGGATCGTCTCCTGTAGCATGTCCGCAAAGTCTCTGACCATCTCCTGTAGCATATCCACACACTCTCTGACCATCTCTTGCATCAGTTTGATAGGATCTGCCTGGAGGGATGGTGTTTGGTTAATCTTTATCTGCTGATTGTTAAACTTTCTGGCATACACATATTGCTATATGTCTCTGACCATCTCTTGTATCATGTCTGCAGTCTCTCACAATCTCTTGTAACATGCCTGCAGTCTCTGACCATTTCTGGTATCATCTCTGCTGTCTCTGACTATGTCTGGTATCATGTCTGTACACTCCGTGACCATCTCTTGTACCATGTCTGCAGTCTCTGACCGTCTCCTGTATCATGTTTGCACAGTCTCTGACCATCTCCTGTAGCATATCTGCACAATCTCTGACCATCTCTTGTATCAGTTTGATGGGATCTGCCATTGTGGTGTTTGGAGTATCTTTATTCACCGCTTGTTTAATTTTCTGGCATACACATATTGTATTTCTTTCCTTCTTTCTCTCTCCTTCACTACCTACCTTTTTTTTTCTCTCTCCCTCCACCCCTCTTTCTCCCTTTCTTACTCTCTCCCCCCCCCCTCTTTCTCTCTCTCCTTCCATCCCTTTCTTCCTTCTCCCTCAATCTCTCTTTCACCTCAGACTATTTAACCACACCCTTTTAAGCCACGCCAAAACATTTAGCATAGTTTAAAACATGTCCATTTGACCTGCCCCTAATTAAAATAATACTCCACCTACAGACAAAAAAGTGTCCCTAGAATTTTTTTGAGAATGTTGGCAACTATGCAATGTGTGCTATGATCAATTGGTACTGATTGATCAATTTGTACTCCTGTGTAACTTTAAAATAGTAATCTGTAAATGATTATAAAGCATTGCCTATGCAGATTGTTAGGAATCGTAGTTTGGCACTGTTCCACGAGCGTGCACAATTTTAAAGCTTGACATGTTAGGTATCTATTTACTCAGAGTAACATCCTCATATATTTTACCAAACAACTGGGTATTATAATATGTTTTTGTGCATTAAAATTCACTAAAGTGTATTTTTTCAAAGAAAATTGTGTTTGAAAAACCTCTGCGCAAATACCATGTGACATAAAAAATTGCAATTGTATTCTCTAGGTCAGTCTTACTGAGCTGGACGGTTGTCACTGGGGACCAGTCTGACCTGGGGGATTATACTGGGGAACAGGTTGACCTAGGGGGATTATAACGGGGGGGATTGGGGGGGGGGGGATTTGGGGGGGGATTATACTGGGGGAAAGCCTGACCTGGGGGGAGAGATTATATTGAGGGCCAGATTGACGACTGGGGGGGAGGGGGTTGGGATTGAAATCCACTTGCTTAACAAGAAAAAAAGGACTCCTGTATGCCCACACTCTTGCACTATATACAATAGAACAGGGCTCAAAATTTCAAGTCCTGAGCTACTAGCCAGGCTTCAAGGCGTACTCGCCACTAGTTGCCCCGCCCAACCCCTACCATGCCCCGCCCCTAATCCCACCCCTAGACACACCCTCATAAATCTCATGAAATGACACTTAAATGTTTTATGCAGAATTAACCTATAAAAATAAATATTAACAACAACTTCATCCGTGCCCAAAAATGCAGCCTGCCCATGTCTACCAATGCAGCATGTGTCCCCAGGGCAGCAAAAGTCGTCGTCGTCCCCCCACACTATAGCAGCAGCCAGAGTCCCTCCACACCACTATTGCAGCAGCCAAAGTTGCCCCCCCCCCCTCCACACTATTGCAGCAGGCATAGTCCCCCCACACCACTATTGCAGCAGCCAGATTCGCCCCCCCCCCTCCACACTATTGCAGCAGCCAGAGTCGTCGTCCCCCCTACACACTATTGCAGCAGCAGCCAGAGTCCCCCCACACCACTATTGCAGCAGCCAGAGTCCCTCCACACCACTATTGCAGCAGCCAAAGTCGCCCCCCCCCTTCCACACTATTGCAGCAGGCATAGTCCCCCCACACCACTATTGCAGCAGCCAGATTCGCCCCCCCCCTCCACACTATTGCAGCAGCCAGAGTCGTCGTCCCCCCTCCACACTGTTGCAGCAGCAGCCAGAGTCCCCCCACACCACTATTGCAGCAGCCAGAGTCGCCCCCCCTCCACACTATTGCAGCAGCAGCCGCCAGAGTCCCCCCACACCACTATTGTAGCAGCCAGAGTCCCCCCACACCACTATTGTAGCCAACCTTTGCTGGGTAGGAGAGGAGCCGCCGCGTTGTTCAAACCGCGGGGAACATGACAGCTTTCCATTCAATAGCTGCGTTCCCCGCCGACGCCGTGCGCGTCATACAGCCCCTCCCCCTTGTCCGGGAAACTTTGATAGACAGATCACCCATCCAATGGACGGGATAGGTGATTTGTCTATGAAAGTTTCCCAGACAAGGGGGGAGGGGCTGTATATGACGCGTACAGCGGGGAACAGCTATTGAATGGAAAGCGGTCATGTTCCCCGCGGTTTGAACAACGCGGCGGCTCCTCTCCTAACCAGCAAGGGTTGTCTGCAATAGTGTGGGGGGACCAGACGGCGACGGCAAAAACAGCAGCGGCAGCAGGGACTCTCCTCTCCTTGCTCGCCCCCCCTGCTCCCAGGCAGTGGCGTCACTAGGGTTGGTGTCACCCGGTGTGGTGAAACATGGTGTCACCCCCCCCAGCAGGACAGGCAGTAGGGCATTAAATGCTTCTCACGTCGTCGTCGTCGTCGCGCCCCCCCCCCCCACCAGGGTCATTGAATACCATGAGGGTGCTACATGAGGGTGCTACATACAGAGTGCAGAGTTCAGGTGGGTGCAGGGTACAGAGTGCAGGTGGGTACAAAGTGCAGGTAGGTGCAAGTGGGTACAGAGTGCCAGGTGCAGGTAGGTGAAGGGTGCAGAGTGCAGGTAGGTACAGAGTGCAGGTTGCAGGGGGTACAGAGGGCAGGGTTCAGGTGAGTGCAGGGTGCAGAGTGCAGGTAGGTGGTGGGTGCAGGTGGGTACAGAGTGCAGGTGGGTTCAGGGTACAGAGTGCAGGTGGGTAGTGGGTGCAGGGTACAGATTTCAGGTGGGTGCAGGGTACAGAGTGCAGGGTGCAGGTGGGTAGTGGGTGCAGGTTACAGAGTGCAGGTGGGTGCAGGGTACAGAGTGCAGGTGGGTGCAGGGTGAAGAATGCAGGTGGGCAGAGTGTAGGTGGGTACAGAGTGCAGGGGGGTGCAGAGTGGGTGCAGAGTGCAGGTAGGTGCACAGTGCAGGGTGCAGGGGGGTACAGAGGGCAGGGTTCAGGTGGGTGCAGGTGGGTACAGAGTGCAGGTGGGTGCAGGGTGAAGAATGCAGGTGGGCACAGAGTTCAGGTGGGTACAGAGTGCAGGGTGCAGAGTGGGTGCAGAGTGCAGGTAGGTGCAGGGTGCAGAGTGCAGGGTGCAGGGGGGTACAGAGGGCAGGGTTCAGGTGGGTGAAGAATGCAGGTGGGCACAGAGTGCAGGTGGGTATATTATCTATAAATAGCTGTGTACCTTGCACACCCCCTCCTTATCATACCTACTTGCACAGGGGGGCGCCAGACACTGTCCTCCCAGTCCCACTCACACAAGCAGTACAATGAATACACGCCCCCCCTCACCTCACTTTGTGGGCTCCGGGCGGCGGTGGGTGGACTCTGTCTCTGTGAACACCCCCGCCGAATATGCCTGCTGCGGCGCCGTCTGGAGAGGAGACAGGATGAGGGCAGCAATCATCACAGGTGCATGCGCTGAGCCGCGCTGACCGGGGGGTTAAAACTGAAAGTATTGTGTAGTGACGTGACTGACGTCACATCATCACACAGTGCAGTGTGACAGGCACAGGCTGAGCTGAGGCTCGCCGCTCGCTCTTTCAGTAGGGGATCGGAGGAAGAAGGAAGAGTCGCACATAGACACACGCGGCGGCGGCGCTGGATAAAAAAAAAATAAAAAAGTTTCTCATCGTCGGGATGGTATCACGGCAGCCCACACTCGCCTGCCCTCAAAATGTACTCGCGAGCAGGCGAGTGTAAATTTTGAGGGCTGCAATAGAATGTACAATACAAACTTCTGCACTATAACACTATAATGTACATTACAGACTCCCGCACTATATACAGTATACACTATATTGTACATTGCATACTCTTGCATCATATATACTACATTGTACATTACAGACTTAATGAAGTACAACTATTTTGTTTTTTTGGTCTTACAGATCCTAGGAGAATTGATAATGTGCAAATTAGCACTTACCTGATTCCTAATATATGTAGTTTATAGACATGAGATGGTGGTCAAATGACAGTACAGTACTGCAAAGTTGTTCAATGGACCATATTGCACCAATTTCAGAACCCTGTACATGTTTATGTAATAAGCAGGCACTCCCAGTATTAATCTTCCTTGACATTCAGCAGAGCTGGTGCAGCCAGCAGCCACAAAAAAACAAATGTGTTTTGTCAAGGTAATTTACAGTAACTTAGCTAACAAAATATAGAAAGGCAAAACTAACTTTGTGAAATTTACCATCCTCCTTGTTACACATATGCTTTCAAAAACATATCATATCCCGATTCACCTTCCCTACTCAACAAATTATAAACAAACCTCTGGGAGGAATCAAACTGTTCTATATGCGTAGTAGTACCCCGGTACCACACAATCATAGCTGTGAATGGGCCCATATAGGTTCCATTTAACAGTAAATAGCATCACATAGATATCAACCAGGCCCAAAAGAATAGAATAGGATTTATACTTGAACCATTATTCTCTATAGTCAGAGCAGACACATATGCAACATTTACTTTGGTGATGGAGCTGTACCAGTTGTAAACCATTGCCTAACCTTGGGCAGATTGATTTGTGAGAACTGAGGGATTGGGATGCATTTGAAGCTCTTTACCTATCTGCCTCCACCCTTCACAGTTGACTGTGCATTGGCATCATCACCTTTATCCAGTGAGCAAAGCTGACCAAGAAAGCAGTGTCCAATCAACCATGTATTTAGCTGTATGCCTGGATTTCTATTTTAAATTCCTTGCTTTCGTGAGTCTTAAGACGTTAAAATATATGAAGCTAGTCATAATGTAATTTTACCTTCCATCTTTGTGTAGATTGCAAGACTTCCATTTACGAGACCTGCATATAAAGTGTGGGACACGCTGGCAAGACTCATGACGGTAGATTTCTCTGGAGTGAAAAAGTGCTGCAGACGAACTTTTTTTGATCCTTGGCTACTTTTGTAGACACATATGCTAGAAAAAGTGCAAGGCAAACATTAAGTTGATACAGCAAGGGCATCTTTCTATACTCTGTAAATGTTATAGCCATCACCTAATATGAATAGCAGTTATAAATCAATACCCATCAGATTATAGCTATACACGTGTATAATGCTAAATAGGTGTGCTCTGGTCTAGAAATAGCATTACTTTTAAACTGAGCATTGACAGCCTTCAGTTCTTGCTGGTTCACTTTAAGACAGCATCTGTCTTAGATTATTAATATGCACATATATATTACATAAGTACCAGTATCTAGGCAACCAGGAAGTTAAATCCGAGTACTTAAAGTTGTTGAATCTTCTCTAATTAGCATAAAATCTTTTTTTAGAAAGAGCCACAAAATAGAATTTCAAGAATCTTCTTACAGCTGAATAGTTCACAGTTCCTTAGCTAATGTCTAACAGTCATTGTGACTTAAAGCAGATATATCAGAATAAATAACATTTACCTTCCTTCTTCCATGCCCAGGCAAATCGTGGGCACATCTGGTGCTCGCGAAGAAGAACCACATTCGGAATCTGGGACATCGCTTAATTGTTTGTGCCTTTCTTCCTCGGGGACACAGACCATGCAGAGTATGCGTGATTCTACATTGAAACACTCGATCACCTTCGGGCTACGGTTGTGAAGTGAAACAACAGCAATCTGACCCATCTGATTAGTGCAGCTGCCAATCTAAGTAAAACACACAACAAAGAGCCACCTTGTGATTTTCGCAGCTCGATATGTACTCACTGTTTATACATCAACAGAAGGGGTCTCGTTCTTTCATTCAACTCTTATTTCACAGGTATTATCTTCCACATTCAATGTCACAGAATGAGCTTTAGAACTAAGAGGTTCATTGAAAAGCTGAGTGGACTGTCTGTAATTTACTAGATAAATGTAATTTACAAAGTTGTAAGAGTGCTAGAAAATGTATATCCAGGAAAAATAAAATTGTGCAACATTTTCATGTATGACACCCGTGAGTCAAGAAAACACAGGATAGAAACAGAGAAGCTTCCACTGATTACTTGATTTTAAATATGTAGTTATCTGCCACTAACATAGCACACATAGCACACAAAAGAAACTGGAGCACCTGATTTGCAGATGCTTGCTCCAGAAAAAAGTGGCTCACTAAGCAGCGAAGCAAGGAGAAATATGACAGTCCTGGACCATGCACCTTCAAAAACATGTCAGTAATAGCAGTTCTCATGTTTCTGTCCTCCCTGGTTCCTTTAAAAAGAACATTTCATCAATACTGTTCTCTGATATATTTTAACCGCTTGCCGACCGATCCACCGTAGTTTTACGGCGGCAGGTCGGCTCGGCTATGCAAAATCACATAATATTACATGATTTTGCATTTCAGCTACTAGGGGAGCGCGCGAGCGCCCCCTGCTCGCCCCCGCATGCCCGATCACCGCCAGGCACCCGCGATCGCTCGTTACAGAGCGAGAACCGGAGCTGTGTGTGTAAACACACAGCTCCCGGTCCTTTCAGGATCGCATGTTCATACAATGTATGAACAGCGATCTGTCATTTCCCCTAGTCAGTCACCACCCCCCCTTCAGTTAGAACACACCTAGGGAACATAATTAACCCCTTCCTCGCCCCCTAGTGTTAACCCCTTCCCTGCCAGTGACATTTTTACAGTAATCAATGCATTTTTATAGCACTGATCTCTATAAAAATGCCAATGGTCCCAAAAAATTTTCAAAAGTGTCCGAAGTGTCCGCCATAAGGTCGTAGTACCGATATAAATCCCAGATCACCGCCATTACTAGTAAAAAAAATAAAATAATAAAAATGCCATAAAACTATCCCCTATTTTGTAGATGCTAAGGGCCAGATCCACAAAAACCCGGCGCAACGTAACTTTTTCAATTTAAGTTACACGGCCGGAAAATTTCTACCTAAGTGCCCGATCCACAAAGCACTTACCTAGAAATTTTCGGCTGTGTAACTTAAATCCGGCCGGCGCAAGGCGTTCCTATTCAAATGGGGCGAGTCCGAAGTGCTTTGCGCGGTTTTACGTTACGCCGGGTTTTGAGAATCGCGACGGGCGTAAAAAAAAAATACGATTTGCGGCAGAAAAAAAAAAAATTGGAAAAAAAAAAAAAAAAAGGCGACGCAGGATAGAAGGGTCTACTTTTACAAGGCCTAAACAGTTTAGGCCTTGTAAAAGCAGCCCTAATTTTACGATTGCAAACTAATACTTACGGAGAAAAAAACGAAGCGTAAAAGCTTTGTGGATCTCCGTAAGTGCTAATTTGCATACCCGAAGCGGCATTTCGATTTGAAATGCCCCCAGCGGCGGATGCGGTACTGCATCCTAAGATCCGGCAGTGTAAGTCCCTTACACATGTCGGATCTTCTCCCTATCTTTTGGAAACCGATTCTGTGGATCAGTTCCAAATATAGAAACAGGGATACGACGGCGTATCAGTAGATACGCCGTCGTATCCCTTTTGTGAATCTGGCTCTATAACTTTTGCGCAAACCAATCAATAAACGCTTATTGCGTTTTTTTTACTAAAAATATGTATTAGAATATCGGCCTAAACTGAGGAAAAAAATATTTTTTTTATATATTTTTGGGGGATATTTATTACAGCAAAAAGTAAAAAATATTAATTTTTTTTCCAAAATTGTCACTCTATTTTTGATTATAGCGCAAAAAAATAAAAACCGAAGAGGTGATCAAATACCACCAAAAGAAATCTCTGTTTGTGAGAAAAAAAGGACGCCAATTTTGTTTGGGAGCCACCTCGCATGACCGCGCAATTGTCAGTTAAAGCGACACAGTACCGAATCGCAAAAAGTGGCCCGGTCATTGACCAGCAAAATGGTCCGGGTCTGAAGTATTTAATATTTCAAGTTGTCTCTTGGTCTCTTCCAATAGTCAGCCAAGTGTTCATGAATGTGAACAACAGCATTCAACATAGAGGGTAGTGATGTCCACTAGAGGGGGCTGGAATAAGGAGGCTAGAGATCAACAGAAACCACTATTGCTACAACCAGCCCAGCAGAAATGAATCAACACACAATGCTGCTGTAGCGCTCACTCCCAGAGGAGCTTCTGAGAATAGACAGGTTCTCCCAAGTAGTACAGAGGCTGACAGTCACACAAGCTCAGTCCCATGCACACTGCAATTCAGACCCAGTCTAGGGGTGTCCTTTAAGGATTTATTGCTAAAGAACATTAACTTTAAAGTCACAGGATACTCCAAAATGGTTAGTAACAATGATAGAATGACAAACTTCTCTCGAATCTTTCAAATAGCAGCTTTTCTGGAGGTGGCAGGGAATGGCCAATATATCTAGGACCCTACCACAGCAGTCCATATAGCAATGTTCTGCACTTAATTCACTTTCTGCCACTTTCACAACTAACAATCCCCAGCAAGTACTTTACTCACAGTATCCCAGGAGCTGTCTGCTACCCAGCATCCACAGGTAGATCCTGAGTGGGGGAGATTAACTAGATCCATCTCCAGGCCAAGAACTTCAGCACAACAACTGTAATCATCCAGCAAACTTCCCCAGATCCTCAGCCCAGCAGATGATAAGACCTAGATTGCAGTTTATTGTCTTAGTGGAACTGCCTCCAGGGGCAACAGCCACAAGAGAACCTGATTCCTCCCTTAAAAGGAAAAGAACACTCTGTTCAAGCCTCCTACATATGTATCACCTCCCCAGCCTCCTTCTGGATGCTTCCTTCCAGGGATTGGCTGGGACATGATAAATATTAAAATAATCATTTGAATCTCCCAGCCCTATGCTCTGGAAACTTGTTCCAGAGGCCGGTGTGAGTAATCAAATCCTCAGCTCAGGAAACCCTGAACAGACCAACGCAATCAACCACTGCTCCATTCACTATAACAGTCAAAAAAAAAAAAAAAAAAATCCTAATAGCTTAACTAGAGGAGGACGCTACACTATTTTTCCCCAAACATATTTTTATATTTGGAAGAAAATAAGGTATCTATGCACAATGTATGTAATTGAAAGTATTGGATATAATGCTCCACTATTAACCTAAGGTGGTCAGACCATTTTTGCAATATTTAATTTTTTTTATTTTTCAAAAGACCCCCCCCAAATCATATATTTTCTGAAAGCATAGGACCAGTAGAATAAAAATATGTTACAACTGACTTTGTAGATCATGTGATAATTGTAAATTTTAAATGCCTTTTTGAAAAATTGTGAAAAGCGAACATATGCAAAACTGTAAATAAGCAAATATTGCTATAAATTTGGAGGTTGGCTTAACACTTATGCCTTGTGGTAACGTCAATCTGCATTGCTGTGTATGCACTGCGTTGTGATAAAATTATTTTGGCACACATTTTATTCCAACACTGCACGGAAATGCGTCAATGCGCTGCTGCACATGGGGTTGATTTACTAAAGGCAAATTTACTTTGCGCTACAAGTGCACTGCAAGTACACTTGGAAGTGCAGTTGCTTTAGAAATGAGGGGAAGCTCTGCTGATATTATCATTAAAGCATGTACAAGCAAAAATGCTGTTTTTTTATTTTCATTGCATGTCCCCCTCATATCTACAGTGACTGCACGTCCAAGTCAATGTAAACAAACCCTATAGTGTTGAATGAATATAACTAATTAAAATAATGAGTTAAAAAAAAAAAAAAACACTGCCTTGTGTTATAACAACACACTGCAGTACATATGCACAATGCACTCCAGCACTTGTATTTTGTGCACTATAATGTGTGTCTATTGGTGTGAATGGACCTTATATGCCCAATACACACTGCAGCCTGACAGAACGCTGTACCAACACAAGCAATGTTGGTGTGGTGATCTCCCTGTACTGTGAATACTATTGTATTCTGAAATAGAGAGTCCACACCCCCCACTCACTAAGAGTGCTGATCAGGTGCTGATTTTCCAGCATCTCCCTTTGACAGAAGCCAGTTGTTATACTGGCGTTTGTCAGACAGACTGCTGAACACACTGACCGAAAGTCAATGTGTACCCAACTTTAGTGTGTTGGTGGGAAAGGGGTGTTCCATAGTTCTCACTGACTGTAGGTACACATGCAATAGCAGGGTGGGCACTAATGTTGAGTTGCTGCACATATCCATCCTGAGGAACCTCTTTTCTGTGCTGAGAGTGTGCTCTCTAAATGCTCCCTGCACAGTGAATGAGCTATCTCAGACAGTTCCAACAGCTCCAAGTCATTGTCTAAAAGAAGCTAGGGGATGCTTCAAAAGATTTTTCCTACCACCTAACACTGTAAGATCTATGCCCCCTCCACAAAGGAGACAGTCATACTAATGGAAACATCTTTTGGACAGATAGATGGACTAAAATGCTATGTCTTTTATCTAGCGGTTTGTATTTTAATATTTTTTAATCAAAAGAAACAATCAAATTTAGTATATAATTGTCTGTACTACGGTAATAAATCAAAAACTTTAAAAGGGTTCACTTACCCACAAAAACCCATGATGCATGGAAAGTGTATCTGGATCATTTTCACTACTGAGATAATGTTCAGGGTTATAGACAGCGCATTCAATCTGAAAATAAATCATGGAAATGCTAATTGGGTCACAGAACATCACGTCCATACCTGGGTCTATAAATATCCTTAAATCATATACAGTAGATATTATTAACCTGCAGGGACATCAATCATGAGGAAGGTAAGAGAGCACTATAAATAGGGTCACACGTTGTTGCCTGACGTGTAAAGAATGTGCACTGGCATCTGTGAGACACCACTGATGGTACACAACACGTTTATTGACAAGGCCAGATGGAAGCCTGCAATCTGCATCCTCTGAATGCCAAGTTAACATGGAGTTATTACATAAAGGAAAATAAAACCTTTTTCAAAGAGGAGTTGATAAAAAGGCTGTGCAGGAAGGATGCGTGGTTCTCTTCATGACCTTGAAACATGCTGATGTCTGCGGTTCTAAAAATGGCTTACCTTAAATTCTTGTTGCTTTGCCATGATTACTGGCAAATACTTAACAAGCAAGGGGTGCTTTTCCTTTTTGACTTGATTTCCCTCATCCTCTAGGCAGAACCAACCCAGCTGGTTCTCCTCATCTGTAATAAAGTTAACCAGAAAAGAAAATGTGGGACCCAGTCAGTTTAACTTTTTTCAACTTTTTTTGCATTACATCAGAACAAGGGATTCAAAGTAAAAAGGACAAGGGGTTAATTTAGCAGCTCAACACCTCGCAGATTTCAGGAATGGATGTATGCTTTACAACAGATCAAATAGAAGGTTATTACTGTATAATTTTAGTATCTATCATTAAAATACAGTTTTTAATATCTTATGACACAATCATCTAGCCAAGTTTTCTGAAAGTAAGTTTATAAGGCATATTTAGGATTTCATTCTTAAACTATATTAAATATATTGTATTCGTTTCCTGAGAATTCCTTCTGAAAAGGATAAAGGATACCTATAAAAGCTTCAAGGTAATGGAAAATGTATTTTTAAAGTTATCTAGGAAACCATTTAAAATTGTCTATAATGTAAAATGTGTTGAACTACGTGGTTTCAAGATTTGGAATTTCAATAAGAAATTTTGATTCAAACTTGCACATAGGCTGTTATGACCAAGCACAAGCAGCAGGACGAACTGTGAAAAAGGGTAAAGCTATAGTGGCCAGTCACGCAACAATCTAAGTTAAAGATACTTTTCATAATAAACATCTTGGTTATTATTGTCTAGCCATGCTTTAGAATGAACAAGTCATCAGTAATTGTAGTTCTAGGAGAAGGGTGCTCTCTGAGAGACTCCAAAATGTCCTCTGGGAACAAACCCTTGCTCTAAACCAATAACAAAATATTTAGACAACTCACACCTATTTTTAGGAGAACCTCATTCCAAGGAGGTTTGGTGGCTAACACTGCTGACCTCTACTCCTGAAAATTTAACTTCCTTGGCTTCTATGCTGATCGACTGCCATTACTTCAATAGAAGCCTAGTCCTATTTGCATCCACTGATGCTCCTATTGTTATGCAGTTATATCCATAACATACACTGACAAACTGACTGCTATAAGTGGTTTGTATGGACCATATTTTCAACTCCATTACAAACTAACAGAGAAAAATAGCCATTATAGAATCATTATTTTCTCTCATCATAATGTCAAAATCCGTTAAATAAATACAAAATACAAAGTACTTAATATACCTCTCAAACACAACTGTTTCTATAAAATCAGCACAGAACGTTAACATTTAAGGCTGTGCAACTTACCAAGTGCAAGTTTAGCCATCTGCAAGTTATTGATCCATGACTGCTTTGCAGCAGGGGTAAAAGTATTAAACACTGCTGTGAAGAAAGTGGCTCGTCCTGATCTGGAACATATTAAGATAATAAGATAAAAGAATATTGAAAACGGCTTTGCAGTTTCTCTAATGTGTTTTTTATGTGAACACTAACTGGAAAACTATCTTCAGTAAAAAAAAATACCACTGACTTGTCATGTTTGCCAGGAAGCTGAAGCTGAATTCTACAACGGTCTGCCGCTCGAATTTCATTCTCTTTCTTCAAGATCAGCTTTTGTAAACCCGAAGACCAATCCTGAGCTACAACCTGGTTCAAGTTCTGGGTGGAGATAAAAGAACAGCATTTGGTGACAGAGTAGCATTTAAAATGTATTAAAAAAATTGTTTAGACTATACCACATGCCCACTCAAAACTAAGATTTTACATATTGGTGGACACTGGCTGGCTAAAAGAGCACTGAATTATCATCCATGCAGCCTTCATTAATAGATCCTAATTCATTCATAGAAGTAGTTCAGCTTCTATATATGAAGCAGCTGGGCTGAAAGGACTAACATAGTCGGGCTCTCTCGATGAGAGCCTGCGACAGCCCCTCGGTTGTCTTAACCCCCGACCGTACTGGGAATCAGCACAAGGAAAACATTCTACTGACTGTAGGTTATGTTTCCTAAAAGGAAAAATTTAGCCAAAGTTATTTGGCTATACTTCTATGTATCACAGGAGTGCAGTTCATTCTGCACCCATTTTCAGTCAGGCAATGCTCGGGAAAGATCTCGATTAGATCCTGCCAGGAAGCCGACACTGCACACGGCTAATCGCAGGGAGTGAGACATTTCCTGATCTGTGCAGCTGCGGACTGGGAAATTTCTCACTGCCTGCGATTAGCTGTGTGCAGTATCGGCTTCCTGGCGAAATCGGCATGTGGGGTTTTGAACACGCCCAAGCCCATCTCTAATATCAACCATATGGTCAGGATCCACCCAGATGCCTGGACCAGCAGCTGACTCAGCCTCTCTTGTCAGCATGCTGCAGAGAACCTAAGCCAGCTTCTCCTGCCCCCTGCACAGCCCAGTGCTCCAGCGAGCCTCTGGAGGGGCAGAGAACCGGAGACTGAAAGTCACCGCTCTCTGCTCAGAGCAGAGGGGGAGAACTGAGCGATCAGCAGTGTTTGGATGCTCAGTTCTTGGGGTAGAGCCAGTGGGGGACAGCTGCAGCTAGAATTGGTGCTGTAGCCATCTAGGAGAGTAGGATTCTTTTTGGGGATTCCCATACTTTTATTTTAAATACTCAAGGCCTAAAACATATTCTCTAGTAAAAGTCAACTGCTGATCCTATTTAAAGCATACACTTACTTAGCTTCCCATCTGATGCACATGCAGAACCCATAAAGTGTAGTGCAAATATAGCAAATATTATAAAGGCATTTATTCCAAACTGCATACAGCCACTAAAGATTTGTTATGTTTCTGTTGTCTCAGGCCTGTTTCATACAGGCTTCATTTTGCACCAAACCACATATAGCCTTACCTATAAAAAGACTTATTGAACAAAATAATAAAAAATAAAAAAGGTAACCTTTACCCTTTTAGTCAATTTTGTTGAAGCTTTTAAAGCACTGTAGAGGGTGCTGCTCAGCTCGCTTCACCAGCTGCCGCTGCCACCAGACACACAGGCAGCAGCGCTGGCACAAACAGAGACAGACTGTCACAGCTGTGGGGGATTTTTCTCCCCTCCCTCTCCTTCCCACACTGCTTGTTACAGGAGAGTAGCACTCGCCACCTGCTCTGCTCCCTCTCCTGCTTCCTCGTTGGCAGGGGGGGGAAAAATCAAATCTAAGAGGACAACAGCAGGAGCAGAGGATCTTGGGACATATAGTCCCAAAGCCAGGTGGCCCCATGTAAATTCCCTGGGGGCAGACTACATACCCCAGCACAGGGACAGCTGAAAAGCAAGCCCAGAGAAGTAAAAAATGGAGAAACACCACAAGGCTGCCTTCAAACAAATAGAAGGGACCACAAGGCAGATGCAGGAGAAGTGGGCTCTTCTTCCTGGATAGCTTCCAGGGGTAGACATCTTGGCCGGGACAGTGTGAGCGCTTCCCCGCTAGCAGGTCCATGGTCAGACACATACCCATCACCTCAGGTACCCTATTAGCTTTGTGTGAGCCCGCACAGACAACGCTGGGCCTTCAGGTGGCCAGTCGGGCAATCCAAAAAAGCCTGTCCCAGGACAACATCTCCCTTGGGCCCTGGAGTTGCAAGATTGGTGAGCAGGCAGTAGCCCCCCCCCTTTTTTTGTTTCTTTACTTACTTTATCAAGCTCTGTGGGGGAACCCTTTGCACCAGCTAATTCACCCTGCTGAAATATTACATTTAAAAAGCTTGCCAGGACTTATTGAGTACCTTTCAAAGAGCTAGCTGAAGACTTAAGGCTTCATCTCCAAGGACTACTGAATATTCCCTATTACAAGGAATAGGAACTTTCAGTGCCTATTCAGGCCTGCAGTGACTCAGGGACAAACATACTTGTTAAGTAGGAACTCTAACTTTATTATAGATTGTATATTGCTCATTGTATCACACATATACAAGTTCAGGTCCTTTGATTTCAGGGCTTGAGGGAAATAGACTGACCTGCAACAAGTCATTCTGATTTCCCTTCATGCCTGAGCACATAGGTCACATTTGAGTCAATTAAATCAGAAGTACAGCCAAAGCTTGTTGGGCTGTACTTCTCCTGTGGATCACAGGAGTGCAGTTCGTTCTGCACTCCTGTGCCCCATTTTCAGCAGAGAGCGGGCTGAAGCATGCTGTCGGCTGACATCACAGAGGCGGTCCAGGTTTGGGCAAGATCATGACAGTGAAGTCGGAATCTGCCCACATGCCTGTACCAGCACCTGGCTCAGCCGCTGAGAGCCTGAGCCGGCCACTCCCGCAGAGCAGAGAGTTGCTGACTAACAGGTTTACTACAGTTTGTCTTCATCTGCTGTTGTGTTCACAACAACATTTACTTGCCAGGTGTGCCAGAGAGGCTGAGGGGCAGAGCATAGAACCTAACATTCTCATGCGGCTTTTTTGGTGGCAGCACTCCAGTTCCAGTTTGCAAATGTCAAGCACAGATTTTAACAGGAAAGCAAATTGTCACTTTAACCGCTTGCGGTCATTATAATGCGGCAGGTCGGCTCTCCTGCGTAAACCGCCGTAGGTGTCGGTCTTTGCATAGGAAATAGCGGGTGCAGGCGCACCCGACACGGGAGCGTGCCCACGGGTCTGGCAGATTTGATTTCCGCTGGCAACACGCAATCACGGTGCACAGAGGCAGAACGGGAAACTGCCTACGTAAACAAGGCGATTCCCCATTCTGCCAGATGACATGTCAGATCTTTTGTTCACAGTGATCGGGAACAGCAATCTGTCATGTCCCTGGTAGCCCATACCCTCCTACAGTTAGAACACACCCTGGGAGCACACTTAGCCCATTGATAATGTCACTGGTCCCCAAAAAGTGTAATTTGGGGTCAGATTTGTTCCGCCGCAATGACGCAGTCCCGCTAAAAATCGCAGATCGCCATCATTACCAGTAAAAACAATAAAAAATAAATAAAAGTCCCAAAATCTACCCCATAGTTTGTAGACACGATAACTTTTGCACAAACCAATCAATACATGCCTATTGCGTTTTTTTTTTTTTTACCAGAAATATGTAGAAGAATATATATCGGCCTAAACTGATGAATAAATTCATTTTTTTTATATATATATTTTTGGATATGTATTATAGCAGTAAGTAAAAAAAATAAAAAATACATTTGTTTTTCAAAATTGTCTTTTTTGTTTATAGCGCAAAAAATAAAAACTGCAGAGGTGATCAAATACCACCAAAAGAAAACCATTTGTGGGGAAAAAAGGACATACATTTTGTTTGGGTACAGCTTCGCAATTGTCAGTTAAAGCGACACAGTGTCGTATCACAAAAAAAAGCCTGGTCATTAAGGGGGCAAATCCTTCCAGGGCTTTAGTGGTTAAAAAAAAAACAAGTTGCTACAGTAGCTGGCTTCTATATAACTTGAAGCTGGTTCAAAGCCTGCTGTAGTCTGGTAGCAGCTTGCTTAAAGTGACAATCAGCACTCCCAGTAGGATCTGTGTATAACATTTACAAACATTAGCTGAAGGGCACTTTAAAGGGTTAGAGAAAGCTTCTTAAAGCTTGCTGAAAGTTTCATAAAAAGCTTGCTGTTCACACAGGCCTAAAGGTGGGTAAACCCAGGTCAAAATTCAGCCGGTTCAACAGAGAATTCCAATCTGTGTGTGGTCCTCCCAGTTCGATAGATGTTGATTGTTAGATCTGCTTCTGACAAATGGTCCTGCCGGAAAACCTCCTTCAATCAGTGGCTGCAATGCTGATCAGTGTATTCTGACAGCAGAGCAGTCAATACTGTCAGAAAAGAAAAGCACAGTGGGGGTGCAGGAATATTTTTTTCCTTATTCCGCCCACTGATTAAACAACAACAACAAAAAAGTGTGTGTACCGAGCTAAAAAAACACTTAAAACACAGTGCACATTCCTACCTGATAGTTTCCTTTTAGTTGCAATATTAGTTGTGAAATTTGGTTGACCACATCCAAATCATGAAGCAGATTCTGTAAGTCATGATAAAGCTGCCCAGGCCCCATGTATAATTTATCTGCAGATATAAAGCAATACATGTGTGTCAAAAACACGTCTTACCCTTTATAACAGTGTTATAATGATGTAGTAACTGCAAAGACAGTACAATATGTTTGACAACACTACTAATATCAGAATATCCATACAATGTAGAAGTCATTGACAGTGTTCAAATCTAGTTTACAACCAATGAGATGAGATCTGTTAGCAGAGGACAGACAAATATAATTATAGCAAACACAGCTCACCAGCTACCTCATAAACAAAGAGCTAAGTAGGAATTTTCCGTGTTGGAGTTTCCAGAAAGGAGCATCTAAAAAAAGGTAAGCTGCAATTTGTAAATATGTTTACAGTTATGCTCTGTGAATTGGAAAATATACCAAATATGTGTTATAGGTGTTATCTCAATTTGGCTCCAATGAAAATACACTTTAAATAAATATTTAACCATTTTGTTTGGTCCTGATCATAATCAAGGGAATTCTGACTTGCCTGTAAATTCCATATCTTGGAGCACATCACAGGACACAGACTGAACATTCATAAACCCAGGGTTATAGGCTGATAGCTTCAGGTGACTTGTGGACTGTGTCCTGAACTATATTTTAAAATATAGAGTTTACAATTAAGTTAAAGTAGAACTACAGGAAAAAAATGTTTTCCCCCATTTTGAATAGGGTAAGAAAGGGTTATAACCCCAGTCAGTTTTTTTTTTTGCCATCTGTCTCGTTTGGTAATTGTCCCTTCACTTCCTGTCCCATAACTAAAACGGTAAATAAGAGAAAATCACTTTAAAGTGAGGGACACCCCTAGGTGAGGTGAGGGATCACTAGGACTGGTATACCCATTGGAAGATCACGCCTCTATTACTGTTCTGGGGAGAACCCACAGTGTGGAGTTTACAGGGAATAGACAGCAAATGAAAAAAGGACAGATGTTCTAATCCCTCAAGCTCTGTACAAAACAAAAACAAAAAAAAGATTTTACCTTTAGTTGAACTATACTGGCCACAGGCTGAATAGTCATAGACCCTGGGACATCCCCAATAAATAAGAAGGGTGGGCAACAATTTAGACAAACAGAACTGTACCAACAGGCCCAAAAACAACAACAGGATCAACAGAGCCAAACTCAGCGTGGAGCTGCAAAAAAACTGTGGCTGAAATCTGCATCATCAAAAGATTCAACGCCCATGTGGTAGAACTTTGAAAAGGGTATGAATAGAAGATATGATGTCGTCCTTAAAAAGCTGGGCAGCAGAGGCTTGAAAATGCTTTTGCAATACCTTTACTTTTAGAGTGTAAGCACTTAAGAGGAGTTGCCTTAGGAAGGATGAATGGCTTTGGTTGTAAGACTGCCTTGACTTTGTAAAGGCTGAGAAAGGGCTAAAAGAGAGGGCTGCTCTCGACCTGAGGGTATCAACCTATTACCCAGGATCTATCATTAGTCAGCCTGTTCACTGTATAATTAACATAAATGTATATATAACTACTGTACATTCCTGTTTACATATCTCAGAAATTAATTATGGTTTGATTATACATGATCATACTCTTTTCATACAATTTTTACCCATCTTTTATTTTGAAGCACATTCGGACCTCAGTTTGGTCAGTGATTCACAAACAGGCTGCATTACCGTATATAAAAAAGAAATAAGGCCTATAATGTGGCTATCCACATTTTACACTGACAACACCCTTTACTTACAGTATCTCACAAAAGTGTGACCACACATTTGTGTAAATATTTTATTCTATCTTTTCATCTGAAGAAATTAGACTTTGCTACAATGATCGACACAGCCAGAAGTGTCGGTCTTCCTGAAGACTTCAGGGGACATTTTTCTAGATCAGAGCAGCTTTGAGTGGTACATAAAACAGCAGAATATGCAAGTATTCCCTTTTTTCTCTTTACAGGTACAGTATCTCACAAAAGTGAGCACATCCCTCACATTTTTCTAAATATTTTGTTACATCTTTTCATGTGACAACACTGAATAAATTACACTGTGCTACAATGTAAAGTAGTGAGTGTACAGCTTGTATAACAGTGTAAATTTGCTGTTCCCTCAAAATAACTCAACACACAGCCATTAAAGTCTAAAGAACTGGCAACAAAAGTGAGTACCCCCCTAAGTGAAAATGTCCAAACTGGGCCTAAATAGCCATTTCCCTCCCCAGAGGGAAGATCTTAGGTGTGAATTGGGAGCAGGTTCATTAAATTTGGTGTTATCACTCTCACGCTCTCATACTGGTTACTGGAAGTTCAACATGACACCTCATGGAAAAAAAGAATTGTTGCTCTACATAAAGATGGCCTAGGCTATAAAAAGATTGCCAAGACCCTGAAACTGAGCTGCAACATGATGGCCAAGACCATAGAGCAGTTTAACAGGACAGGTTCCACTCAGAACAGGCCTCGCCATGGTCGACCAAAGAAGTTGAGTGCACGTGCTCAGCATCATAAACAGAGGTTGTCTTTGGGAAATTGATGTATGAGTGCTGCCAGCATTGCTGCAGAGGTTGAAGGGGTGGGGGTCAGCCTGTCAGTATTCAGAATATATGCCTCACACTGAATTAAATTGGTCTGCATTGCTGTCGTCCCAGAAGGAAGCCTCTTCTAAAGATGATGCACAAGAAAGCCTGCAAACAGTTTGCTGAAGACAAGCAGACTAAGGACAGGGATTACTGGAATCATGTCCAGGAAAAACTTTTTTGGTTCAGATGGTATCAAGCGTGTGTGGTGGCAACCAGGTGAGTAAAAGACAAGTGTGTCTTGCCTACAGTCAAGCATGGTGGTGGGAATGTCATGGTCTGGGGCTGCATGAGTGCTGCCAGAACTGGGGAGTTACAGTTCATTTAGGAAACCATGAATGCCAACATGTACTGTGACATACTGAAACAGAGCATGATCCCCTCTCCTCTTAAACTGGGCCGTAGGCAGTATTCCAACATAACGACCCCAAACACACCTCCAAGACGACCACTGCCTTACTAAAGAAGCTGAGGGTAAAGGTGATGGACTGGCCAAGCATGTCTCCATACTTAAACCCTATTGAGCATCTGTGGGGCATTCTCAAATGGAAGGTAGAAGAGCGCAAGGCCTCTAACATCCACCATCCCTGTGATGTCGTCATGGAGGAGTGGAAGAGGACTCCAATGGTAACCTGTGAAGCTCTGGTAAACTCCATGCCCAAGAGGGTTAAGGCAGTGCTGGAAATTGATGGTGGCCACACAAAATATTCACACTTTGTGCCCAATTTGTATAAATAAATATTTACAAAAATGTGAGGGGTATACTCACTTTTGTGAGACACTGTACATTGCCTTGGTAGACATTTTCATGGGAAATGATCTACATCCAAACATATCCATCACGTGCGAAAGTTATTTAAATAAAATATGTATAAATATAACAATTTAACCGACAGCCTCAGAGTAGAGGAACAAAACCAGTTAATGCCAAAATCTACAGCTGCCTCAAGACAGTTTTATAATGTTTTTCTAGGTACTGACCCATGTTTGAATTTAAAACTCACAGCCACAAACAAAGCAAGCCACAAATCACGACTGATGTGCAGGGCAAAAGTCCTGGAAAGATGTTCAGAATAGACTGTACCCTGAATAGCTAATTGGTATTCAGAAATGCTGGCTCAGTTAAAGTGTGTATAATGAATTGGCAAGAATGTGCTTCATTGTGTATAGAAACTTTTCTGTGCGAAGCAAGTGTAATGAGGGCAGCCTATAAGATTTAATCATGTTACTCACAGGGGTGAGAAGATGAGGGTACTGTGGCCTACTATATACGGAAGGTGATGGAGAACTAACACATTATTATATATCTGTTAAAAGATGCAATTCACTTTTTTGCTGGCTAGTTTATACATGTTGTTTACTCACTCACTTAACCTAGCCTACTTTAATACAGTGATTGATCTTTACCCTACCTGTTCACTTGTTACTATTCTCTCTCTCAACCAACACCAGCATTTCCAAGGCCTAGCCAGTATTTTTTCCGAAGACAACAACTATATGCAATCTCTTTATTAACCACTTAAGACCCGGACCATTATGCAGGTTAAGGACCTTGTCCCTTTTTGCGATTCAGCATTGCGTTGCTTTAACTGACAATTGCGCGATCATGCAACGTGGCTTCCAAACAAAATTGGCGTCCTTTTTTTCCACAAATAGAGCTTTCTTTTGGTGGTATTTGATCACCTCTGCGGTTTTTATTTTTTGCGCTATAAGCAAAAATAGATCGACAATTTTGAAAAAAATTCAATATTTTTTACTTTTTGCTATAATAAATATCCCCCAAAAAGATATAAAAAATGTTTAATTTTCCTGAGTTTAGGCCGGTAAGTATTCTTCTAATTATTTTTGGTAAAAAAAAAAAAAATTGCAATAAGCGTTTATTGGTTGGTTTAAGCAAAATTTATAGCGTTTACAAAATAGGGGATAGTTTAATGGAATTTTTATTAATATATTTTTTTTAATTAGTAATGCCGGCGATCAGCGTTTTTTTTCGTGACTGCGACATTATGGTGGACACATCGGACACTTTTGACACATTTTTGGGACCATTGTCATTTTCACAGCGAAAAGTGCTATAAAAAATAGGATTTTTGTACTCACCGTAAAATCCATTTCTCTGAGTTC
This sequence comes from Rana temporaria, assembly GCF_905171775.1. NCBI lineage: Eukaryota > Metazoa > Chordata > Amphibia > Anura > Ranidae > Rana > Rana temporaria. The sequence continues at coordinate 209,453,815 of NC_053492.1, read as the reverse complement.
ATAGACGGACACAGCCTTCATTGACATTAGGGTTATGCTTCTTCCTACCAGGAGAGTTTAGGCAGAATTTAACAGCACTTAAAGTGTTAAAACCTTTCCTTTGTGCCGCTCCTCCCAGGGGGCGTGGCTCCCCCAGGCATAACCCACACCCTGCTCTAGGAGCCTCAGTCCGTAACAAGCAGTACAAACCAAGGAGGGGTGGGTGCTGTGTCCGTCTATGAACTCAGAGAAATGGATTTTACGGTGAGTACAAAAATCCTATTTTCTCTTCCGTTCATAGACGGACACAGCCTTCATTGACATTAGGGACGTCCCCAAGCAGTGTCAAAAAATTAGAGGGGTGGGAAAGTAACACAGCAAACCAGGTTACACCCCAAACAAAAACCGGAGTTGCTCAACGGAGAAACTCCAAACATAAACTGCCGCCCGTAACACCTGCGGCTGAGGAAGGCATCAAAAGATGCACACACATCCACCTCGTAAAACTTTGAAACAGCGTGGATTGACGACCAGGATGCATCCTAACACCGCTGTAACACAGAGGCATAATGCCGGAAAGCCCAAGAGGCCCCGATCGTCCTGGTCAAATGCGCCATTAACCCGAAAGGGGGGCGCACGCCCCTTCAGGGCATAGGCCTGAAGCACAATCCGTTGGAACCACCTAGGAACGGTGGCCGACGAGACTGCCAGGCCCTCTTGTAGGGCCAGCCACCGACACGAACAGTGAGCCCGACTTCCGGAACGGAACCGTAACATACAAGTACACTCGTAGGGCCCGAACCACATCCAGAGGATGCAAAGTGGCCTCCTCTTGGCATTTCGGCCGAGGACATAAGGATGGAAGAACAATGTCCACATCCAAGTGAAAAGCCGAAACGACCTTAGGGAGAAAAAACGGCTGCGGCCGCAGCACCACCTCATCCTTGCGGATGACCAAGCAGGGAGCCTTGCAAGACAAGGCCGCCAGAACAGACAGACACTCGTCTGATCAAGGTAATTGCTACCAGAAATAAAATCACCTTTTGTGACAATAAACAAAAAACCTCCCAAATGTCCTCAAAGTGAGCATCCCGAAGCACTGAAAGGACTAAATTCAAGTCTCATGGGGGTAATGGAGGGCGCACTGGAGGGGCCACCTGCCAGACCCCCTGACCCAACGTACGCACCCAGGAGTGCGATGTAAAGGGTCGCTGCAAGTAAAAACAGCCAGAGCAGAAATCTGGCTCCTAACCGTACGTAAGGCGAGAGCCTGAACCACTCCCTGCTTCAAAGACAGCAGAATCCTGTACACAACGCATGTACGAGAGTGCCAGTTCATCTCCCCACACACACAGAGAAGTAGGCCTTCCATGTATGAGGAAAAAACCTACGTGAGGTGGACTTCCGTGCAGGCAGCACGGTAGAGACCACCGAGCCCAATAGGCCTCGGTCCTTAAGCCCCTGGCTCTCAACAGCCACGCCGCTAAGGCCGGTGTCTGTGAAACAGGGTGGAAGATTGGACCCTGTAACAGAAAATCAATTCCCAGGGGAAGACGCTAGGAGGCGTCTGCCACCAGACGCATCATGTCCGCGTACCAGAAGCGACGCGGCCAATCTGGGGCAATCAGGACTGATAGAATCCCTACGGCTTCCACTCGGCGCAGCAGGCGAGGAAGAAGCTTCCGAGGAGGGAAGGTGTAAAGTAGGCGACAGTGACCCCAAGGAGCCACCAACGCGCCTGACGCGTCCGCCCACGGGTCCTTAAACCTGGCCACGAACCGTGGCACCTACCGATAGAGACGGGACGCTAGAAGGTCCACGCCCGGAGTGCCCCACTTTCGGCACAGACCCCAAAACACCTGCGGGTGGAGAGACCACTCTCCTTGGCCCAGTGCAGTGCGACTTAGGTAGTCGGCTAGCCAATTCCGTATTCCCGGAATGTACCCGGCCGATAGAGCCGGAACGGACCCTTCAGCCCACCGAAAGGATGTGCGCGACCCCCGTCGCTGCAACAGAACTCCGTGTGCCTCCCTGATGATCAACCTACGCCACGGCCGTGGTGTTATCGGACAGGATCCTGACCGGTCGGCCCTGTAGAACCAGGGACCACCTGGCAAGGCAAAGCTTGATTGCTCGGAGCTCCAGAACGTTGATCAGTAGGCAGGACTCCACCTGAGTCCAGTGCCCCTGGGCTGACTGGGTGCCCCAAGCGTCCCTCCGCCACCGGAGAGGCTGGAATCCGTCGTGACCACTGTCCAGTGGCCTGCAGAAAAATGACTTTCCGGCCCGAAGCACCGGAAACGCCAGCCACCACACCAGGGGAGACATGATCAGATGACTCAATTGAATCTGGTAATCCAGAGATGACGGAAGCTAGTCCCATCGTGACAGCAGTTCCCTCCGTAGTACCCTGGCGTGGAATTGGGCATACGGAACCGCCTCGAAAGAGGCTACCAACTGACCCAGAACCTTCCTGCAGAATCGCAGAGATGACCGCTTCTGGGTCGGCAACTGCTGCACAGCAGATAGCAGAGTCTGAAGTTTTTCCGTTAGGAGAAAAACACTCCCGCCCCGGCGGAATCCAGGACTAGTCCCAGGTATTCCAGTCCATGAGACGGAATCAACCCTGATTTCAGGACAATCCAAAAACCAGCCAAACACTCGGAGAGCATGACACGTGATAGACACGGCTCCACCAATGCAGAGCTCGAAGAAGCTCGTAGGAGAATGTCGTCCAGACATCCCATGATAACAAACCCCCGCTGTCACAGCCGGGCCAGTATCGGGACGAGCACCTTGGCAAAAACCCGCCGAATGGGAAGGACACCAATTGAAAATGGTCCCCCCCGACCGCAAAGCACAGAATCTCCGGTGGTTGGAGGATATGCAGGTACACGTTCATGACATCCAAGGATGCCAGAAAATCCCCCTGATGGAGTGCCGCTATTACCAAGCGAATCGACACCACCTAAAAGTTTGCACCTTGACAAAACAAACAAGGGACTTGAGGCCCAGGATTGACCGGGCCCCATCCTCCGTGGGGACACAAACAGAATGGAGTAAAAACCCAGAGACCGTTCCAACGAGGGAACTGGCACAATCACTCCCCTGACCAGAAGATCCTGGACAGCCCCTTCGCAATGCGAAGCCAGTCTCCCACCCGAGACACGGGCGGGAGCAGACCTTCAGGCGGAAGCAGGTATGTCCGCAGACTTGTTAGGCATGCGGTATCAGGTGCGCTGCTACCCCGCAGTGGGGATTCAAGCACCATGTAGACCTACCCCCACCGCAGAGGGGGGGCAAAAAAACGCTCGGAGGTAGGCAAGGTGGGTCCTTGCACAGGGCGAGGTCCCTAGCCCTTCCCAGACCGTGGGAACAGCATGCACTTACCACCCGTGGCATCCTCAATGATGCCATTCAGGGAAGTCCCAAAAGGACTGTTCACCCTTAACGGCCATCACCAAGGCCACCTTAGAGGACTAGTCCGCAGACCAGCTCTTCAGCCACACAAGGCGGCGCAGAACCACTGCATAGACGGAAGCCCCGGATCGTATCCATGGCCGCCTCGCAGAGAAAATTTTGACCCTGAACCAATTGTTCAGCCAGGTCCCTAGAGGATTCGGAAGCCCCTTCTTCCAGCTCCTGCAGCAGGAGCTTTGCCCCTTTAGTCAGGGCCTGACCAGGGCCCCGGCCAGAGCCGGCCTCACCGCCGAACCCACCACCGTGAATAGGGAGCGGGCCACGGCCTCCACTCTCCTATCAGCGGGATCCTGAAATGCAGGAGCCCCTTCCACAGGCAACGTGGTGGCCTTGCGCAGTCTGGACACAGGGGGGTCCACTGGCGGAAGAGAGCCCTACTTTTTTTTTTTTTTTTAAAGCCGCCCTCAAGGGGGTAACGGGTTGCAAAGTTTTTTGACAAACTTTATGCGGTGCATTCCATTCCTTGTATAACATATTGACCAAATAAGGAACACAAGGAAACACTTCAGCGGTGCGTGGTAGTCTGCTGGTACTGACACAGAGGTGTCTTCACCACATCCTCAATTTTTAGAGTCTCACGCACCGCAGAAACAAGAGCTCCAACAAATTCTTGCCAGCAACTGATTGCAGCAGAGTCATCCTCACTATCCATAAGGGTTAAACCCGCAGCCTCTGACATAACAGAACCAGAAAAAACAGCGATTCTGTGTCAGAGACATCCCCAGAAGCAGGCTCAGGGAGGGGGCGCTTTTTACCCCCCATCCGGGCACTAGCTGCTTCAAACCTGGCAAGAAACCCAGGACAGCCAACATAACAGATGTGGCAGGGGAAGGGGCGTTAAGGGTTAACTCAGGCATAGCTTGAGAGGGAGACCTGGCTCAGGTTCCATAGTGTCAGCGCTGAGTCACCCACCCTGCAAGGCAGGACAAAAAAAAACCCACTGGTCACCTCCTTGCTGCTATTGCAGAGCATGGGGCCCCTGGTATTCACCACCCCACCCAGCTGCAGAGAGAGCTGAAAAACCTGAGGTGTGCTCTGATGTGCTGGCTGTGATGTGTCTGTCACCTCAAGGAAGATTCACAGCGTTTCACAGCACTAAAACTGTTACAGCACTAAAACTGGTACAAGATACCAGAGGCTGTGCTGTGTCTGTCACCTCATGGAAGAATCACAGCGTTACCAAGGAGATTTCCAAGATGGCCGCCGTCTGAGGTAAAAATTACCTCATAGAACACAGCAGCACACAGCAGCACCCCCCAGAGTAACAACACAGTCCCCCAACAACACACGGGTACCGGTGGTAATAAAGAAAACCCAGGAGGCCCCCCTTCACAGCCACTACCCAGTCAGGGGAAGGAGGGAGAGGAAGGGGAGAGAGGAAAGCAGGGCGGACCCTCAGTCGACCTCCCCAGGGAAACATTCCAGCCAGACCATTTACCTGAGTAAGGGGCCACTACTTACCCGTCCTGCGACTACCCGGCTGGAGGTATCCCAGACAGAAACAACGTCCGTAAACGGCATGGCTGTCGGCCAGACACACTGTGACAAAGCCATAGAGACCGGTCATATGTGTGCCCTAGAACCGAAATTCCCCGGCCGCCCCTGGAGCAACGAGGCTGTCGTGGACGTCCCAAAGCTGAGCTAAGGGCCGGCACGCGCTCGATGGCTGAACATGGGGGGACTACAAGAGTCAAGACCCAGCCTGTCACCCAGTCGGCTGTTGATAGAAGAATCACAGGATTCAAAAATGCAGGAACAAAATAATAAAAGCGAGAAAAATCGCAAGAAAAAAACTCCAGAAGCGCCTGACTCCTCTCCTGTCGTTAGGCAGAAAAAGACTGAGGCTCCTAGAGCAGGGTGTGGGTTATGCCTGGGGGAGCCACGCCCCCTGGGAGGAGCGGCACGAAGGAAAGGTTTTAACACTTTAAGTGCTGTTAAATTCTGCCTAAACTCTCCTGGTAGGAAGAAGCATAACCCTAATGTCAATGAAGGCTGTGTCCGTCTATGAACGGAAGAGAAATGGCAATGGCAGTGAAGGGGTTAACCACTAGGGGGCGCTAAAGGGTTAAGTGTGCCCTAAGGGAGTGATTCTTACTGTAGGGGGGCGTGGCTGTAGGTGTGATGTCACTGATCATCGTTCCCTATATCAGGGAACAGACAATCAGTGTCACTGCCACACAGAAGAACAGGGAAGGTGTGTTTACACACACCTCTCCCCGTTCTTCAGCTCCTGTGACCGATTGCGGGACACCGGCGGTGATCGGGTCCCGCGGGAGCGGTCATGGTGCTTCAGACCGGGTCGTGAGCGTGCCGCCGGTGACGCGCTCGCGACCCCCCGGCTGGGCTCTTAAAGGCAACGTACAGGTACGTGCTTGTGCCCAGCCGTGACCTTCTGCCGACGTATATCGGCGTTAAAGAAACCCTGTCACATAATATAAAACTCTGAATCAAGAAGAAAACAGAATACTAACCTTTCCTGTTGCCTGTGTCACTAAACACTGCTCCAGTTCTAAGAAAATGTCCCTGGATTTCACAAGGAAACCAATACTTCTGCATGAATGAATGAATGAAAACTTATATAGCGCAGCACATGCGAATTTAATCGCCTCTGGGTTGCATGTCTCGACCTTTATGGTTCCTCCTGCTGAGCTCTGCCTTTGCTTCTGGCAGGAACCAGTGCACAGGAACACAAAGATCAACACAGCCAGAAGTGTCGGCCATCCTGAAGACCTAAGGGGACATTTTTCTAGATCAGAACAGCTTTGAGTGGTACGTAAAACAGCAGGATGTGCAAGTATTCCTTTTTTTCTTCCTTACAGGTACGGTATCTCACAACAGTGAGTACATCCCTCACATTTTTGTAAATATTTTATTATATCTTTTCATGTGACAACACTGAAGAAATTACAATTTGCTACATTGTAAAGTAGTGAGTGTACAGCTTGTATAACAGTGTAAATTTGTTGTCCCCTCAAAATAATTTAACACACAGCCATTAATGTCTAAACCACTGGCAACAAAAGTGAGTACACTCCTAAGTGAAAATGTCCAAATTGGGCCCAATTAGCCATTTTCCCTCCCTGGTGTCATGTGACACGTTAGTGTTACAAGGTCTCAGGTGTGAATGGGGAGCAGGTGTGTTACATTTCGTGTTATCGCTCTCACTCAATCTGGTCACTGGAAGTTCAACGTGGCACCTCATGGCAAAGAATTCTGAGGATCTTAAAAAAATAAAAGAATTGTTGCTCTACATAAAGATGGTCTAGGCCATGGGTCTTCAAACTACGGCCCTCCAGTTGTTCAGGAACTACAATTTCCATCATGCATACAGTAGGTGTTTGTGATATTGTGTTTTTAGCATGACAGCATCGCGCTGATTCTCGGCGACATGGTGCCGAGATCTCGCACTCACTGGAATAGTGACAGCACATCCCAGCAAGCGCGTCATAGAAGCGACGGGAGATCTGACTTGGATTCCCGCCAATTCTACACGTGTGCGGCGTTTGTTATGAATCCTGAGGGGGAAGTCCCCGCCGGATTTTAAATAAAAATCCGGCATGGGTTCCCCCTCAGGAGCATACCGGGCCCTTAGGTCTGTTATGGGTTGTAAGGAGAGCCCCCCCTACGCCGAAAAAAACGGCGTAGGAGGTCCCCCTACAATCCATACCAGACCCGTATCCAAAGCACGCTACCCGGCCGGCCAGGAAGGGAGTGGGGACAAAAGAGCGCCCCCCCCCCTCCTGAGCCGTACCAGGCTGCATGCCCTCAACATGGAGGGGTTGGGTGCTCTGGGGCAGGGGGGCGCACTGCGGCCCCCCCACCTCAGAGCACCCTGTCCCCATGTTGATGAGGACAGGGCCCCTTCCCGACAACCCTGGCCGTTGGTTGTCGGGGTATGCGGGCGGGAGGCTTATCGGAATCTGGGAGCCCCCTTTAATAAGGGGGCCCCCAGATACCGGCCCCCCACCCTAAGTGAATGGATATGGGGAACATCGTACCCCTAACCATTCACCTGTAGGAAAAATGTCAAAGTTAATAAACACACCACACAAGGGTTTTTAAAATAATTAATTTTTCTGCTCCGGAGGCTCCCCCTGTCTTCTTTATTAGCTCTTTTACCAGGGGGAGCTTCTTCTGTGACGTCTTCGGGTGGGTGGGGGCCAGCGTCTGGTTCTCTTCCACCGCCGGGGGGGTCGCTTTTAAAAAAGCCCCCACCCCCCGGCGGGTTTCCTCCGGCGTCTCCGGCGGGGGGGCTTCTTCTTCCGCTATCCCGACGGGTCTTCTCCGCTATCCGGGGGGTCTTCTCAACTCTCCGGGGGTCTCCTATGTTCGCCGCTCTCCGCTGTTGACTCGGCGCACCCCGGTTCTTCCTCTCGCTGTCCGGTGCCTTCTTCTTCCGTGCTGTACGTCTTCTTCTCCTTCCGTGCTGTGAGTTCTTCTTCCGTGCTGTGACGTCATGTTCTTCACTTCTCTTCTTCTCCCGATGTTGACACGTCGCCTTTCCTCGCTGCAATGACGGGTGCGCGGCTTGCATCGGATTTATATAGACCTCACAATCCCATCATGCTCTGGTACCTACCCATGTGATACCTACCCACGTGGGTAGGTATCACATGGGTAGGTACAGAGCATGATGGTACTGTGAGGCCTATATAGGTCCGATGCAAGCTGCGCATCCGTCATTTCACCGAGAAGAGCCGGCGTGTCAACATCTGGAGAAGAGAAGAAGATGACGTCACAGCCCGGAAGAAGAAGAATATGTCACAGCACGGAAGAAGAAGATAGACGTTCAGCGCTGAAGGAGAAGGCACCGGACAGCTGGAGGAAGAACCGGGGTGCGCCGAGTCAACAGCGGAGAGCGGCGAACATAGCAGAAGACCCCCGGAAAGTGAAGAAGACCCCCCGGATAGCCGAAGAAGACCCCCCGGATAGCGGAAGAAGAAGCACACCACCCCCCGCCGAAGACGTCGGAGGAAACCCGCCGAGGAGTGGGCGCTTTTATAAAAGCGACCCCCCCCGGCGGTGGAAGAGAACCGGACGGCGGCGAAGAGCGGCCCCCACCCGAAGACGTCAAAGAAGAAGCCCCCCCTGGTAAACAGAGCTAAAGAAGACAGGGGGCGGCCTCCGGAGCAGACTAATAAATTATTTTAAAAACTCTTGTGTTGTGTTTATTGACTTTAACATTTTTCCTCCAGGTGAATGGGTAGGGGTACGATGTACCCCATATCCATTCACTTAGGGTGGGGGCGGGTATCTGGGGGCCCCCTTATTAAAGGGGGCTCCCAGATTCCGATAAGCCTCCCGCCCGCATACCCCGACAACCAACGGCCAGGGTTGTCGGGAAGGGGCCCTGTCCTCATCAACATGGGGACAGGGTGCTCTGGGGTGGGGGGGCCCCGCAGTGCGCCCCCCTGCCCCAGAGCACCCAACCCCCCCATGTTGAGGGCATGCAGCCTGGTACGGCTCAGGAGGGGGGGGCGCTCGCTCGTCCCCACTCCTTTCCTGGCCGGCCGGGTAAAGTGCTTTGGATACGGGTCTGGTATGGATTGTAGGGGGACCCCCTATGCCGTTTTTTTGGCGTAGGGGGGGCTCTCCTTACAACCCATAACAGACCTAAGGGCCCGGTATGCTCCTGAGGGGGGAACCCATGCCGGATTTTTATTTAAAATCCGGCGGGGACTTCCCCCTCAGGATTCATAACAAACGTCGCACACGTGTAGAATTGGCGGGAATCCAAGTCGGATCTCCCGTCGCTTCTATGGCGGCTTTGTCTCTATCGCGGCAAGCCAGCTCGGCGCTGGCTCCCGCGATGGGGCTCGTAGGTGCTCAATCTCGCCGAGAAAGGGAGCGAGATTGACACAATATCGCGTGCACCTACTGTAGTCATGTCTGTGAAGGTCAGTGTGGTGCAATGCCTCATGGGATGTGTAGTTCTACAAAAGCTGGAGGGCCGTAGTTTGAGGATCCCTGGTCTAGGCTATAAGAAGATTGCCAAGACCCTGAAACTGAGCTACAGCACGGTGGACAAGACCATACATCGGTTTAACAGGACAGGTTTCACTCAGAACAGGCCTTGCCATGGTCGACCAAAGAAGTTGAGTGCACATGCTCAGCATCATATCCAGAGGTTGTCTTTGGGAAATAGACATATGAGTGCTGCAGAGTTTGAAGGGGTGGGGGGTCAGCCTGTCAGTGCTCAGACCATACACCGTACACTGCATCAAATTGATCAGCATGGCTGTCATCCCAGATGGAAGCCTCTTCTAAAGATGATGCACAAGAAAGTCTGCCAAAGAGTTTGCTGAAGACAAGCAGACTAAGGACATGGATTACTGGAACCATGTCCTGTGGTCTGATGAGACCAAGATAAACGTATTTGGTTCAGATGGTGTCAAGCTTGTGTGGCAGGAACCAGGTGAAGAGTACAAAGACAAGTGTGTCCTACCTACAGTCAAGCATGGTGGTGGGAGTGTCATGGTCTGGGGCTGCATGAGTGCTGCCGGCACTGGGGAGCTACAGTTCATGGAGGGAACCATTAATGGTAACATGTACTGTGACATACTGAAGCAGAGCATGATCCCCTCCCTTCAGAGACTGGGCCGCAGGACAGTATTCCAACATGATAACAACCCCAAACACACCTCCAAGATGACCACTGCCTTGCTAAAGAAGCAGAGGGTTAAGGTGATGGACTGGCCAAGTATGTCTCCAAACCTAAAACCTATTGAGCCTCTGTGGGGCATCCTCAAATGGAAGGTGGAGGAGCGCAAGGTCTCTAACATCCACCAGCTCAGTTATGTTGTCATGGAGGAGTGGAAGAGGACTCCAGTGGCAACCTGTGAAGCTCTGGTGAACTCTATGCCCAAGTGGGTGAAGGCAGTGCTTGCTAAAGAAGTTGTCCACTGCCTTGCTAATGAAGTTAAGAGCAAAGGTGATGAACTGGCCAGGCATGTCTCTAGACCTAAACCTCATTGAGCATCTGTGGGGCATTCACAAATGGAAGGTGGAAGAGCGCAAGATCTCTAACATCCACCAGCTCTGTTATGTCATCATGGAGGAGTGGAAGAGGACTCCAGTGGCAACCTGTGAATCTCTGGTAAACTCCATGCCCAAGTGGGTTAAGGTAGTGCTGGAAAATAATGGTAGCCACACAACACATTGACACTTTGGGCCCAATTTGGACATTTTCGCTTAGGGGTGTACTTTTGTTGCCAGCGGTTTTTGACATTAATGGCTGTGTGTTGAGTTATTTTGAGGGGACAGCAAATTTACACTGTTATACAAGCTGTACACTCACTACTTTACTTTGTAGCAAAGTGTCATTTGGTCACAAGAAAAAATATAATAAAAAATATTTACAAAAATGTGAGGTGTGTACTCACTTTTGTGAGATACTTTATGCCCCTGGTTCAGAGTTTTGCATTTTGTGAAAATTAAAGAAACAGATAAATTCACCATTGTTATAAAACTAAAAGTTACTGCAATGTCAATGTAAATCATCTCAACAGACAGCATAATATTTCCCTCTTTATCGGGACACAGTAATCTCTGCTCTGAAAATTCTAATTAAATAAGGACACAAACTCATCAAACTGAAAGCTGAACTGTAATCAAAAATGAATTCGGACATTTGCACTCTAAAAAATAAATTGCCACTAATGAAGTGAGTGACACACGTGGCTGTTGCTGCCCACACAGTACAGTAAGTGCCCAACTTGGAGGACATTCTGAATGGAGGTGGTGCAGATGAATGTCACAATTCCCCCTTAGCCAATCACAAAATGCTTGTATTCTGTGAAAAGAATGCAAAGTGTTTTCTGAATGGAAGAAGTGCTGAATGAGTGACTTGCTGTGATCAGTGTATTACAGCCAGATCTGTAGTTTCAGCTCCAGAAGTTCAGGGCTTATTGTATTGTACCAGCCGAATGAAAGTAAAAGTTCCCTAATGCTGCAGCCACCACACGTCACACACTTCATTAGTGGCAATTTGTTTTTAGGCCCTTGCACACTGAGCCATTCAGCTGCAATGCCTCCCTCCAGGCGCTTTATTGCACCCAGGATTGGCAGGTGCAACATCCAACACCACTGCAGGCAACCTGTCAAAATATTTGGCAGGCTGGGGCTGAACAAGGCTGAAAGCTGTACAAATAATACTGTAATGCCCTGTACACACGATCGGTTCGTCTGATGAAAACGGACCGATGGACCATTTTCATCAGACGAACCGATTGTGTCTGGGCCCCATCAGTTTTTTTCCCCCATCGGTGAAAAAAAATAGAACCGGTTTTAAATTTTTCATATGGTTAAAAAACCGATAGAAAAAAACGATCATTTGTGGGGAAATCCATCGGCCAAAAATCCACACATGCTCAGAATCAAGTCCACGCATGCTCGGAAGCAGTGAACTTAATTTTTATCTGCACGTTGTTGTGTTTGGACACGATCCGATTTTTAACCGATGGTGTGTAGGCAAGACTGATGAAAGTCAGCTTCATCGGATATCTGATGAAAAAATCCATCGCTTCGTTTTCATCAGACGAACCGATCGTGTGTACAGGGCATAAGGCCCCTTTCACACAGGCGGATACAATTCAGATTTTAGCGTATCATAGATGAAGTTATCTCCCGCACCTAAACTCACACAATGATTTTCTATGGCCCCATTCACACACTGCGTTTGGCAATGGTTTCGTTACATGGATTTTGTGAGGTTAGAAAAAATATATTTGACTGCGTCCAGGACTAATTTAGCACAGCTATCTGCACATAACCACAGGTAAATCGCAGTGTACTATTTCAACTGCGGATAGCAGTGACAATGAGGAAAGAAAAACAGGAAGCACATCATACATGGCAAGAACTCATGTAAGCACACGTAAACGCTGCTAATCGCAAAGTACAACTGCAAGTGATCGTGCCTGGAGTCTTGGAATTTCAAATAACAAAACATGCTTTTAACAGCAGCAGAACAGCCGCCTGTGTGAAAGAGGCTTAAGGCCCTACAAAGGTCTAGAGCACAGATCTTCTGAGCACACGAGGCCCTAAACATGGGTACCACACGAAAAAGCTAAACACAGGAGTGCCAGTGTGAATTAGGCCTATCCTGAAAGAAGTGAACATTACACCCACACAGGGTTAAAAAAACAGACATAACTAAGGGCATACATTTACTATTAATAACAAATAAAAACACACACAATTTAGGAATTTAAAAGTGAATAACCAACTATACCATATCTGAAGAATCATGCTTGCAGTGACATTCCAGAGCATGCCCTTTGTTCACTAAATGTATTACCGGTATGTACACTTACTTGGATTGGGACAAATGACCTTTTCAGATGCATGTACGGAGGAAAATCGAGACGGATTTCCTTGCTCCTCACTTTCCCCATATTCAATAACCTCTACGTGATCAAGAGGCACACTCCATTTTAGTAAGTATTTCTGGCCTTCTGTTACCATGTTATTGCCTTCATTGGAAGATCTAAAAAGAAAAGCATATGGATTTAATAAATTGTCACAGTGTATTGGAATTCTGTGTGTTCAGATTCAGAATTCATTAAAGACAGCCAGCATTTAGGGATACTTTAAAAGGTCTTAAACACAATTTAAGCTGATTGAGGCTGAAAGTGGTTTAGTAACATCAAAGTATAATTATGGAAAATGTCAGAAAATGTACAAAATAGTAGGATATTGAAAATAATGATGTAAATGTGAAGAGAAATACACATAATTGGTTATAGCTAGAGTTTGCCAATCAGAAGGGAGCATGAGCTGTTGCAAAGTTATAGGTCTTACTCAGCAGGGGGCTTTGGACCTTCAGACCTTCAGAGAGACATACCCCCTTCTGAGACAGATCTACCCGGTATATCTCATATAACCCTATACATAACCACTTGATTGCCAGCCTGTAGAACTCCATCATTGGAAGGACATTTTTCAGTCGTTAGTGCTGTGATACTTTATGACAATTACTCCATCATGCAACACTGCATTCAAAAAAAAATTATATAATTTTTTTTTTTACTATATAAAAGGAAAAAAGGACCAAACTTTAACAAAAGGAAAAACAGTTCTCTTTCTGATTGTTAAAATGAAACACCCCTAAAATGTTTCTTTGGAAAGTAGACACACCAAGGTGATCACATTTTTTTTGCCACAAATCTATGAAAATAAAGAAACGTGTTGGTATTGAGGTGGTAATAGATATAGTGCATACAGGTCATACACAGAGGAAAGAGGTGGGAAAAGGGGTTTAATATACAGGTCACATACAGTGGGAGGGTGGAGGCAAAATTTAGTTAAGATGTACAGGTAGAGATTGGAGGGGTGAAAGTGTTAAAAACTACTTGCAGCTACACAGATATTAAAGCGGTGTTTCACCCTGCAGAACAACTTTTTAGCATAAAATTCGGCATAGTAGCGCGAGCTACAGTATGCCTGTCTTAATTTTTTTATCCCCGTACTCACTGTGTAATCGTACATAGAAGATTCCGACTGCCCGCGGGGAATGGGCGTTCCTTTCAAGAGGGAGGGTGATTGACGGCCGGCTCTGGCACGTCACGCTCCCCGAAGACAGCCGGAGTAGGTCTCGGCTCTTCACGGCGCCTGCGCACAGACTATGCGCAGGCGCCGTGAAGAGCCAAGCCTGTTTCGGCTATTTCCGGAGAAGCGTGACGCGCCAGAGCCGGCCGTCAATCACCTTCCGTCTGGATTGGAACGCCCATTCCCCGTGGGCAGTCGGAATCTTCTATGTACGATTACACTGTGAGTACGGGGATAAAAAAATTAAGACAGGCTAGCGCTACTATGCCGAATTTGATGCTAGAAGAAACATTTTTTTTTTTTTTTTTTTATAGGGTGAACCCCCGCTTTAATTCATTAGTTCCTCTCTTCATAGTAAAAGGGATAGATTACAGATATGAGAACTACACTGTTAACATCTGTGATTTGCCTATCTATCTTTCACCAATCACAGAGATCACAAGGTTCAGAGCCACTTGGATTGGCTTTGTGTCTGTGAATGCTGTGTACAGAGCTGATGTTCACTGGCATTGAATGCCACCACTTCAAAGTTTAAAGATGTATGGCGGTAGTGAAAAGTTGAAAGTGTATGTATAGTCAAACCTTTTTGTTTGTTTGTTTCATGGGCATGTTAATACTGTAAAACTTGTGTGGGCTACTGCCTGTTGGGCAGGGACAGAGAAAGTTGTTACAATGCAAGGTATTGTTTAGGCTTTTTTTTTTATTATTGAAGTATCACAAAATGGCACTGTGTTGCAGTGCCTTGCTCTGTGTAAAGATACAAACGGGCTAGATTCACGTAGCCCGGCGTAAATTTGTGCGGGCGTAGCGTATGTTATTTACACTACGCCGCCGCAACTTACACGGGAAAGTGCAGTATTCACAAAGCACTTGCTCCGTAAGTTGCGGCGTAAATGGGGCCGGCGTAAGCGAGCCTAATTCAAATGAGTATGAGGGGGGCGTGTTTTATGTAAATGGGTGGTGACCCGACATGATTGACGTTTTTCCCGAAGGGCGCATGTGCCGTCCGTGGAATTTCCCAGTGTGCATTGCTCCAAAGTACGCCGCAAGGACGTCATTGGTTTCGCCATGAACGTAAATTACGTCCAGCCCTATTCGCAAACGACGTAAAAATTACAAAATTTGACGCGGGAACGACATCCATACTTAACATTGCGTACGCCTCATAATAGCAGGAGCAACCTTATGCCGAAAAAGCCTAACGTAAACGACGTAAAAAAATAGCGCCGGGCGTACGTAAATTTGTGAATCGGCGTATCTAGGTCATTTGCATATTCTACGCCGAAAACGACGGAAGCGCCACCTAGCGGCCAGCGTAAATATGCACCCTAAGATACGACGGTGTAAGAGACTTACGCCAGTCGGATCTTAGGCTAATGTCGGCGTATCTTGCTTTCTGAATACAGAAAGAAGATACGCCGGCGCAGCTTTGAATTTACGCGGCGTATCTATAGATACGCCGGCGTAATTCAATGCTGAATCTAGCCCAACGTCTGCATTTTTATGCAGTACACAACTAACCCACTTCAAAGCAGTGTTGTGGTGTAAATAGGGTACAAAAAAATATAGATTAACACAGAACAATGGAGATAATGTAACTGAACCCTTAGATCAGGGGTAGGCAACCTCAGCACTCCAGCTGTGGTGAAACTACAAATCCCATCATGCCTCTGCTTCTAGGAGTCATGCCTGCGATTGTCAGAGTCTTGCAATATCTCATAGGACTTGTAGTTTCAAAACAAGCCGGAGGGCCGAGGTTGCCTACCCCTGCCTTAGATAGAGAAGGGAAGGTTAAAATCATTATTAGGTTGTTGTTTTTTGCTGTCTGTGTCAGACTAGGGAGATTTCCCTTCAGTTTCTGTCTTGGAGGTACAACAGGAAGGGAGGGGAATTACCAACCGTGGTAACTGGAATATTTGTCTCAGTTGGATGATTTACCCTTACTTCTTGCTCTTATGACCAATGTTAGGTTTTCCTCTTTGTTTCTGTCTCGGTGTCAGTAATAACCAAGCTAATTATACAAGAAAACCTCCACTATGGGCGAGCTAACAGCAATAAAAACTGTGTTTAGGGGTGGAATTAGGGATGGGGCGTGGCAGGGTAGGGGTTGGGTGGTTCAACTGGTGGCGAGTAACTCTTAAGACCTGGCTGGTGGCTCAGAACTTGAAATTTTGAGCCCTACTTTACATAGTTTGTTTGGGCCAGCTTGGCCCAAATTAACTATGTTCCTTACCAACATGTGAGGCCATTGTCCAGTATAAACGGTATGGGGTTGATTTACTAAAAGGCAAATCCACTTTCCACTACAAGTGCACTTGGAAGTGCAGTCACTTTATATCTGAAGGGAAGATCTAAATTGAGGGAAAGCTCTGCTGATTTTATCATCCAATCATGTACAAGCTAAAATGCTGTTTTTTATTTTCCTTGCATGTCCCCCTCAGATCTACAGCAATTGCACTTTGCACTTGTAGTGCAAAGTGGATTTGACTTTAGTAAATAAACCCCTATATGTCTCAGGCCCCGTACACACGACCGAGTTTCTCGGCAGAATTCAGCCAGAAACTCGATCGGAGCTGGATTCTGCCGAGAAACTCGGTCGTGTGTACACTTTTCACCGAGGAAGCCGACGAGGAACTCGTCGGGCCAAATAGAGAACATGTTCTCTATTTCCTCGTTGTTCAATGAGGAAAGTTGGCCCGCCGAGATCCTCGGCGGCTTCAACACAGAACTCGACGGGGAACTCGATGTGTTTGGCACGTCGAGTTCCTCGGACGTGTGTACAGGGCCTCAGGCTACATACAGCATACTGCACTGTGTTCTGGGTTCGAGTTGAGACTTCCTGTCTCATACCTGGGAGACAGTAGACTATCACAGTGGCACTCAGTCATTCAGAGAAAGCAATGTATTCTATCAATAAATACAAAGCTTCATTTTAATAGCCAAGTCTGAGGTTGTGACATTATTAATCCCCCTCTCTGACTGCTGTGGTAGACTCTAGTGTGTTCTGGGCTCACCCGAAACAAAGCATGGTATGCTGTATGTAGCCTCAGCTGAAAGGAAAATATGGCAACAGGAATTCATAGGGCTTTGAATCGCACAGTGCTGAAACAATAGGTGGAGTGTTTTTTTAATTCTCAAGCAAATACAGTCAAATTTATTTTTATCCAGCATAAAATTAGCTATATTATGTGTGTGTTATGGAAAAAGGAAAAACTCTTATCCCGATGATCTCATTACCAGCTGTTATTTATTCTCTTTTTAGCACCACTTACTTTGAATTTTCATAACCATATAAGTTCAAGAACGGAAAGGCTCATTGTTTGGTTTCTGATGTGTACACAAAAGAGAAAATGTAAAGCAGATATTTTTTACTTCGGATTGTTTCATTACGGTACTTCATGACAAAGGAAGGTATCCTTTATTTAGGCAACATTTATCTGTCAGCAGATCACTGATCAGGCAGATGCTTCACTTATGCCATCTGCTGGCCACTTATATTTCTACTCTCAGTTTATTCTTACAGCTAACAGTGCTTAGGGAGGAACAGTACAATGACTTTTCTTAAGTGCTATATAGGTATAAAGTACAAGAGTACTACTATTTATGAATATTTCAAAACATGTAAACATGAAGTTAATGAAGCCGTGAGACACTATGGTTATGAAATGGTACACATATCAAATCATGACGGTAAGGGTTCCTGTTTTTTACAGTCCTCTACTTTTGAGTAGAAACCTACCTGTTACTAGCAGTGGCACACATCAGCACATCATTGAGCATGAAGAGACGCCTCTGCTTGGTTTTCAGGATTTCACCCCTCTCGTTGTACACGGTTTCTACCATATCATCTGATCGAACAAGATATCGATTTCCATTGCTAAGGAGCTAAAAATTTAGGGAGAAAAGAAAATCCAATTTTTAAAGATTTTTTTTTTTTTTTTTGGACAGAACCTCTATAAAGCAAATAGATAATGTGAAGGTAAAATGAATACCTGAAACTAAAAGCAATAAAATATTTCCCCATTCCACTGCTTGACCAGTTTCCCATCCATCTACACAGTATGTACTTTATTATACGCTAAACTGCACATAGATGTATCATGTGTTCACTTGCTTTCCCCTATCTCCAATGTAATTTGTAAATGCATTAGCCATTTTCAAAGACCTGCCAATTACTGATTAGAGAATGAGGAACAGTTAATAGCCCATGATCACTGTAAAAGGGCAGTGCTTACAACACATGGAAATACAGAATTATATGTACAGAATACCAACAGTAACGCATGGCTTCTCCATTTGCAAGAAAAAAAATTATATATTATTTTACAATCTTGGGTAAAGAAAATAAGGCATAACTAATGCCGAAAGCTTCAGTTCCTAAAGAAACCAATTAAAATGCAATTCACAGTAAAATACATTTCTTACCCATGTGTGTAATATGCTGAAATAGTAACCACCTTCTATAGCCCCTAGACCCAGTGGTGTATTTAGGTTTTGTGCTGCCCTAGGCCTGACTAAACTTGTGCACCCCCGAATTTAAATATGACCCACCTCTTCCTGTCAAGGCCACACCCCTTTCTGTTTAAGATCCGCCCTGAAATTTTTGAGTGGGGACACTAGTTCTGAGGGTCTGGGGGGGGGATGGATTCCCTTAATTTGCATAGATTTCCTCTCACTTCCTGTTTGGCTATGGGGCAGGAAGTGAAGGGAAATCTCTGCAATAGGACAGGGATGGTAAAAAAATAAACTGACAAGGGCTATAGCCTTCTCTTACTTATCCAAAATGAAAAAAAAAAAAAAAGTGTTGCCTATAGTTCTACTTTAAGCACAGATTTCTGATAATTTTATGGAGAGGACTAAGAAGATATAACCATACCAATGGTGCAGCACAAGACATATAGCACAGTGAGGAAGGTTTGTGGTCCAGAATGATTGGGCAGTCAAAATTAGAAGCAGCCCCCCCCCCCCCACACACACAGTTGCGGAATGCCGGCCACATACTGGAAGCAGTGTGGCCGCTTTATGGGGGCGCTAGACTAATTTGCCTCTCAGCCCAGTCCGCCCCATAAGACTGGCGCTACACTAACAGTGTAGCGCAAGCCGGCGGGGACTCTTTCCGTGCTGCCCCCCTGTGAAGTGCTGCCCTAGGCCTGGGCCTAGTTGGCCTAGGCCAGGATACAGCGTTGCCTAGACCAGTATCTGACTCTTTACATATTCTGTTTAATAACCTGATCAAATATAAAAATGGAAGGCGGTAAACAAGCTACCTAATTTTCAGTGTTTTTTTTTTTTTTCGGCGTACTGTGTGTAGCACACTAAACAGCCAAAGTTTGTGTACACCTAACAATCACACCCCTATGAGTTTGTTGGACATCCCACTTTAAAACCATGTGCATTAAAGACCTTTACCATACTGTCGTTACAATGTTTAAAGGCAAAATTGTTAAATAATTTGGTAAGGTTTGGTCACTTGGGTAGGTGTGGTAGTCAGGTCTCCATATATATTTTGCCATATAGTATATATTACATTTTTATTTTTTACATGATTTTACATTTATTTTTTTACATGATCCAAAAAAGAAAAACCTGATCAGATTAGGATCAAATTAAATACTTCAACGTTTTTCTCTGTAATTTACATCTAATTCCATGTTTACTGGAATAAAGAAATACCAGGCGTTACCTTTTTCCTTGCCATACAGAACACAGCCTAATTTTTATTTCTACATGTGAAGCACCTCACTTCTCTTCACTTTATTCCTGAGCACTTAAAGGCTAGTTGAGTCAGGCATTCTGGATATTGTCTAGTAGGGATGGGCGAACGGGTCGGCCTGAGCATAAGTTCGGGCCGAACTTTTGCTGTTCGGTAGTTCGGCAAACAGCCGAACTTCCGGGACGTTCGAATGTTTTTTCGCTTCCCCTGAACCGACCACAATGCATTGCGGGGCTGAACAGTGCATTGCAAGCCCTGATTGGCTGAAGCAGTGAAAGCTTCAGCCAATCAGGGCACAGAGAACTGTGAGAGTCATGATTGGACAATGTCATCATGACTTTATCCAATCATGGCTCATTCACGCCCCACAGTATAAAAGTAGTCTTGCAATTGCAGCCATTATCAGTGTGATTTTGGTGTGGAGAGAGATAGAACATGGCTCTGTTCAGTGCCATTAGTTAGTGTACTATACTGTGCTATTTTGCTTCAATTGTCAGTGTAGAATATTAGTTTAGTGTCAGTCTGGGGATAGTGTGAGTGTAGTGAGGAGGACCATCATTCAGCTTTGCATAGTGTGCAGCTAGAGTAGGGACAATTCAGATAGTTCCACTGTAGTGTAGTGAGACCGTGTCATTTATACATACATTAGTGTAGAGTAGGGACAGCTCAGATGTAGTGTAGTGTAGTGAGACTGTGTCAGTAATCTTGACATTAGTGTAAAGCTAGAGTAGGGACAGTTCAGATAGCGTCAGTGTAGTGACAGTTGAACACCGCCTATTTGACTGTGTTACTGCCAGTTTAACGCCATTTACTTCTGTGTGCGTTACTGACAGTTTAACGCCATATCTTTTTACACGCATTATTGCCAGTTTAACGCCATATAGTTCTTAGTGCGTTACTGCCAGTTTAACACCATATAGTTATGTGCGTCACTGTACGTTTGGCACATTATATTGCAGTATATTATATTGTATCTGTGGAGTGTGTCTGTGTAGTGTGAGTACTCAAAGTAATGGGCACCAAACACCTCTTTACATTGATTAAAGAGCATCTACGTACAGATTTAAACTTCTCCTTTACATTTGTTTTCTAAGCCCCACCCCCTCATTCCCAATAATGTCTGGGAGGACAAGGAGAGGCAGACATTCCCTTGGCACTGTAAGGGGGCCAGCTATAAAGGTGTCCACAGGCAAAGGTGGACGTGGTGGTGGTCAGTCCTCAGGCAGGGCATAATTTTCTCTGTTTAGTGAGTTTGCTCATGCTATCCAGCCACAGCATGCAGAGGAGGTGGCGGACTGGCTTACTAAACCTTCCTCATCCTCTGTCACACAAGCAGAGACCAGTTTTTGACAGCAAGGCAAATTCTTGCTTACGTCAAGAGTACCTCTATAGGGATACGGTGGGAAGGCGCCATGACACCCAAAGACCAATTTTTAGCACCTGTTTGACAGGTGCATATCATTGCAATTTCTTACAGCAAGCCAAATCCTTGCTTTCATCAAGATTATCTCTATAGGGTTACGGTGGGAAGGCGCCACGACACCCCAAGACCAATTTTAAACGGGCCCTTTACTCCTATCCAAAGTCAAAGTGACACAAGAATGTATCCAAAAAATCTTTAATTTTGTTCCCAGTGCACTACATTGTGGCCTCATCATACACACTGGCTCCCCAATTGTTGCTGAGCAAAATAAAGGCAGCTTGCAGGAAAAACTTTTTTTTTGGCTTTATAAATTCAATTATTGCTGCAGCAGCTTCTAGACTTGGTACAGATCTGCCACAGTTAAACTAAGGGGACCTCCCAGGCACTATATTGGAAGGAATTTTTCATTTTTAGGCTTTCACTTTAAAAATCCAAAAATCACTGCTCATTGAAAAATTTTATTTTTCACAAACATTTTTTAATTTATACATGTCCCCCAGGGCAGGTCCCGGACCCCTATAACCATTGTATGCCCAATTACTTGCATTTAAGCCTTCAAAATGGGCACTTTTGATATTTGACGTTCGGGTCCCATTGACTTTAATGGAGTTTGTTATTCTGGTCCGAACTTTTGCGGTGTTCGAAAGTTTGTGTGTGAACCGAACAGGGGTCCGTTCGGCCCATCCCTATTGTCTAGAGATGCTTACAATCTGTCACTCAGAAGCACAGATACATGGTATACTGTTCTATCTTCTATCTTTACTGCTTATGATGCTATGTGTATGACTGTAACGTGAGGACTGTATATTATGCATTTATTTGTGCCTTGCCCAAAATAAACAATTACAAAAATACTGCAAGTACAAAATTACTACTGAGTTAAATATAAATGTGGTGTAAGGCTGACCAGCATCTGGCCAGTTATTTAACTAAAAAGCATACCAACCTTATTCAGATACCTTTCATTTATTGCTTTGGCAATCTGTTTGATTTCACAGCGTTGATCTGCATCCCGCTTCTTCTCGTTGAGTTTGTCTGCTAGTGTTTCTAGCTCTGTAAGAGCCATCTGTAGAGGAAGCCGGTCAGGGTGACCCTTTATCGTATGTTTCAACATATCCTGCAGAATAGAAGCCAAGACCACAGGAAAGTAATATATATCATAAATAGCACAAATTAAAACAATATTTGCACACAGTGGGGGAACTGTATTCATAATTACACTTTAAATGTTATGCAAGAATAATTTTGGAACATCTAGTAACTTGTTAACATACCAACTTCAATATGTTTCCTATTTTGTAAATGTTACATTTTATAATTTTTCTTTTTGAATAATAGTTTCTCTTCACTTACACTATAAAATCCCTTTACACTTGTTAAATGCAAGTGAAACTATGCATATTGTAAATGCGTAGTCAATGTCACTAGATCCTAATAAAAAATTGATAGATTTTACAAAACCCATAGACACCCATGGAACCAACTTATTAAGGAGCAATGAAAGCCTTCATATATATTTTAGTTGAAGTGTTACTAAACCCAGTAATATCAAAATAGTTTACCCCCCACAGTGCCCACAGCTTATACATTTTATTTTAACATTAAAATACTGCCACTATATACCTTTTTGGATGATCTGTATACCATGGTTACATGATAAACCGCACAGTTTCTCCAGTGCCAAGAGTTCTGGTGGGAGGAGATTTCCACTACAGCCTGTATACACGCCCACAAGTAAATGTTCTCTTCAGCATAAAAGACACAACTGAGCATGTGTACATAGGCTACCCTGCCTGTATTGGCTGGCCTTCTCCAGATAGACAGTGCAGGAGGGGAGGACCTGTGCATACAGGATAAAACTGCCTTTTTACACAATGCAGAGAATTAACCCCTTAAGTTCCATAGTGAGTATAACAAGCATGCTATATGCTGCATATACAGACCAATTTTACTGTTGTGGGTTTAGTAACACTTTAAGGTTTGCTTTAAATATGCCCACTGTCATCCTTCATATAAAGTTACATACAGTACAGAGCAGCAACACAGATGTACTGCTATCATAAAACAAGGAAACATTATGATTCACTTACACCATAAAAAGCTGTATCCTGCTAGACACAGTATTTTCATACATATTTATTGAGGATTGGAAACATCTTTAGGAAAATAAAACAATGCTGTGAATCCATATTTAACATACTGTGTTTCCCCGAAAATAAGACCTACCCTGAATATAAGACCTAGTGTTATTTTCCAGGAGGGCTGCAATATAAGCCCTACCCCAAATATAAGCCCTAGTTTAAAAAGCTTGTAAAATCCTATAATGTACTCTATTACAGTAGTATATAATGTACAATGTGTGCGTTTCTGTAATATAAATGCAGATAAGAGCTCCGGTGTGTCACAGAAGCACAGAGCGGTGCTATAACGAAGGTATTTGGCTCAATTTTATTACAGAAACACACACATTTTACAAGCATTTTAACTCAGTTCACACTGAGGATTCCTGACAGGCAGGGGGAGAGAGGGGGAGAGATGACATCATATTACATGGTAAGACCTATCTTGAAAATAAGCCCTACTGTGTATTTTGTTGCCAAAACTAATATAAAGACCCAGGTTTTATTTGGGGGAAACACGGTACATTCCTTTGGTCATATAAATTAAAACAATGCAGAAAATCCATACTTTAATATACTGCATATTCCCTTTTGGTCATGTAAATTAAATTACTTCTCATAGTTTTATTGACACATATGTGAATGTATGTAGTGTAACATGTTTAAAAGAACAGGATATTCACCTGTAGCAAGAGGATGAACTGAGGAAAGCGCTGGATTGGCTTCATCATTAAACCGTAGAGTGTAATGCGGTCAGGGCTGGAATCCTGGTTCTGTGATAACAACACAAAGTCACAAGCTGATCAGTAAGGGTAAAAGAATAAATGAGACTTAAATGGAAACTGGACTAGTAAATACACAGTCAAGTAGCATGCATGGTCTCCCACAGACAGACCCAAGCTAGGCACTTGACACAATGCTATTTGGAAGATTTTTGTGTTTGAAAGTGCAAAACTTTTTGGCCATAAGGATGACAGGACTGCAGTTCGTTTTGCACTCCTGTGACCCATTTCTAAGCTAACAGCGGGCTCCAGCCTACTCCTGGCTGATGTCACAGCCGCTCCAGGCTGGGGAAAGATCCTGACTTTACAGTCTGGATCCACCCACATGGCTGGATCGGTTGGGATACTGAGCCATCCCCTCCCTCCCTTCCTAAGCCCAGAACTCAAATGGCTGAGAACAAAAGCAGTTTCTTTATTTAAAATCCATAAAAAGATGAAACATAACACACATACGGTCCAAAGGTGCTCAGTAGACGTGTTTCACACTCTTGTGCTTACTCATTACTAGTAATGAGTAAGCACGAGAGTGTGAAACGCGTCTACTGAGCACCTTTGGACAGTATGTGTCATGTTTCATCCTTTTATGGATTTCTAATACAAAAGCTGATTTTACTTCCAGGATGTGCCGCCACTTTTTTTTTTTTTAGGGATTGTTTTGGCTGGGGACCAGGCAAGCACCTGGGTCCTTAGAGCAGTGCATGAGATATTGCAGGCTGCTTGGAACGGTGTGAACCCAGCTCTCTCTGGCAGAGCAGAGAGCCAATGAATGACAGTCACAGCTCTCTGCTCAGAGCAGAGGGAAGAACTGAGTGATCAGCAATGTTTGATAAATCCATTCTAAATGCAGAGGTAGCAGGGACAGATGCAGCATCGGATCGATGCTGCATCCACCTAGGTGAGTATAAGGTTTGTTTTAAAAAAAATATAAAAACATACTTCTCTTTTAATGAGAATTCAACGTCGTTTTAATCAAGCATGATTTATCCACACAGTTCCATCCACCAATACTACAAAACACTGTACTAACTACTAATTGTATTTACCCTGAACATACAATAAAAACAGTTTTCTATAAAATGTTGAATGAATTCCTATTAAAAAGACAGAAAGCAATTCTTAATCGTTAACATAAAGTTCCGAAAAGAACAGATGTAATCTCGCTGTAAAGGCAAATTTGAAGATGTACATTTTGTCATGAGAATTTAGAAGCCAGAGAACTGTTCTAATTTAAGATCGTGTTTAATGTGCAGGCATGAAAATCACAATCTGTTCAAATGTACAATTATACCATTTGTATGGTATGAAATCTGTGGAGCCCAATTTCTTGTTGAAATACAGCTTCATTCTCCCATGTAAGCCTGCCAAAAGCTTGAAGTCCTTAAGTTACCTGTAGGCACTAACAAGCAAGGCAGCTGTAAGGGAAGATTAGAAAATCATAACTTTATTTTTCAATTACTGGGTAATTATTAAACATGTGCAACAATGACCATTAATATCACTGAATATTAGCTGAAAATTAATTTGGTAATATAATGGCCACAATCTGAATGTCTGGGCAGCAGTAGTTTTAAATAACATACACATGGATTTCAAGAAGTAGGTTTGATAATTTTTTGGAAGGTACTTACAAACACCAGAATCTGACCCAGAATACACCTGCCGCTATACAATGCTGGGAGGTTAGTGTGTACTGGATTTAATATTATATGTTTAATGTTCATAAATTATACTTACATTACCTAAATTATTATAACGATGGAAGGTAGAAGATTGCAAACATTTCATGCATACTACATCTCTAAAAATGCACACTACAATTCAACACAACATCAAACTTTAAACCATGCATTTTAAACTCCATAAACAGACTGTACATCACCTGACTTGCCTACAAGAGACAAAACACAGTGACAATTTATCTCCATGATATGCTGCAACAGTGAAGAAAAAGGCAAATGAGACAATAAAATATATATGTATAAGTCATGGTGCTCAAGAGTTTTTTCTTACTTCTGCATTCTACTACTGTAGCCTGTACAGTCATGCAAAAAAGGGGATGGTCACTGCTATGTTCTGAATTGATTTTTATGTTTTGAATAGTGGAAAAAAAACTAAGCTTATATTTTGTAAATTGGAAATATTGATGATATAAAATACTGGCATGTGATTAGAGTTTTGAAAGTAGATCTAATAAACAGAGCTTGATAAAATCCAGTCCAAGAACTCAGAGATCGATTTGTTCATAGTTGTACAAGAACCTGGCAGTTCAATGAACTAAAATAACTTCATTAATATGAAACAGAACCAATAAACAAACTAATCTTACACATAACTATTATAAGAACCATTCATTGGATGTAGATGCGGCTATAGAAAAGAAGAGGGTAGTAAGATTTTTTGTACTTAAAATAAAATATTTTTCTTGGAATCCATTTGATGGACACAACATTTTTAGAAATTCTTTAACAGTCAGGGGGCCAGATTCTCATACATTAACGTTGCTCCTGGGCAGCGTAATGTATGTGCTGTACGCTACACCGCCGCAGGTTTACAGGTTTACATCCTGATTCTCAGAACACTTACCTGTAAACTTGCGGCGGTGTATCGTTAATTCGCTCGGCGCAAGCCCGCCCAATTCAAATGGGGCGGGCACCATTTAAATTAGGTGCGCTCCCGCGCCGAGAGTACTGCGCATGCTCCGTCGGGTAAATTACCCGACGTGCATTGCGCTAAATGACGTCGCCCCGACGTCATTTGCTTAGACGTTTACGTAAATGGCGTCCAGCGCCATTCACGGACGTCTTACGCAAACGACGTATTTTTTTTAAACTTCGACGCGGGAACGACGGCCATAGTTAACATTGGTTGCCCCTGCTAATAGCAGGGGCAACCTTACGCGTCGCGTACGCTACGGAAACAACGTAAATTCTCAGCGTCGGACGCGCGTAGGTTCGGGAATCTCGCGTACTTACCTCATTTGCATAGACGACAGGGAAAACGACGATGCGACACCTAGCGGCGGGAAAAAAATTACTTTTAAGATCTGACAGCGTAACAGCCTTACGCATGTCAGATCTAATGGGTATCTATGCGCAACTGATTCTAAGAATCAGTCGCATAGATACCCGGGGCCAGATGAGGAGTTACGACGGCGCTAATGGTGTTGCGCCGTCGTAACGCCTTTCAGAATCTGGCCCAGGATGTCCAAAAGCAGTCCAACTGAGGGGTGCGCAATAGCCACCAAGACATTCAACAGATGTGAAGATCATACTACAAGAAAATCTGAAGGTATCAATGCCTAAATGAAGACTAGATGAAGAAGGGCCAACCTATATGAAAATTGTCCTGACCAATGGCAGTGCACCGAGGATCCACCTGGTGCTCTAGACCAGGACAGGTACAGTAACCACTAAGGGTAATAATTGCTACCTCAGAGTACCGATACCACTTTAAGACTAAATACAAGTACCGATGCTTTTTTTCAAGAACTTGCTTCTTTTTTTTTTACGTCACGTGACAGTGGCACTAATATGCAGCACTGATAGGTGGCACTGATGAGGTGTGGACTGTGTCAGTAGCTGAAGATGAATGGACAAGAGACAGAGGCTCCTGTTCAGTCATAAACTGAAGCATCATAAACACAGTTCACCGTGTTTGCTGATCACTGACTCTATGCATTCAGAAAAGAAAGGAGCCCGTAACTGCCCCCACTGCTGCACCAATCATCTGTGAGGTTGCCCAGCTGAGGATCCAGGACCTGGTACAACAGGTACCTGATAAAGCCCAAGTACTCAAGCAAATGCTCAGTATCGGCACCAATACTAGTATCGGTGCAACCCTATGTAAAATGGCACCCATTGGAACTGTGCCAATTGTTATGTAGCTTCTAGTGCTCCAGCTTGAGTTTTACTAACTATGCAAGTCTTTAGAAACGTGGTCACACCAGAAGCTGTGTTACAGTTCTGGGTCTGGGGAGCCCCTTGCAGCTAATATACTACACCAAGGTCTGGAAGGCAGTACACTGCAGGAACCAGTGCCCGAAGGTCAAACTTCAGATTAGCTCTACAATCTACAGTTCAAATGAGTACCCTTATCTAGATGGCTGCTGTGTGGGGACTAGCTTAAGTAGAATTTTTGAAGTCTTGACTGAAGTCACAGAAGAAAAAAAAATATCTATTATGTATGGCAAAAACTGAAGCATGACAGTTGAAGGAGGGGTATATGGGGGTCGGTAAAATAATTTTTGTTTGCTTCAATGTCCTGTTGGCATCACTATAGCTTGACTAATAATTTCTCTAATTGCTGTGCCTCTCAATGGATGATAAATAAATAGTATATATTTTAGGAATCCTATAAATTAATGACCACATTCCAATTGAAACCGTTCTGCAACTAGGGACCTAGAATTTTTATAAATAAGTACGTTATATTTTTTGTCCATTTACACCTTAAGGGCTCCAGTGGGAGAGGGGGACAACAACATTTTCCTGGCTCTTTCAAAATGCTATTTCATTTACACTAGAGTGGTATGTTATAGTGCATTTAATGTACACACTAATATTAATATGCATTAGGTCAGGTGTGTTGTATTAACACACAAGGTACCAAACATTGTTTCTGCAGCTTTCTTGCTAGCACAGTGCGACACAAGATGTGTTATCGCATTGGTGTGGTCCACTGCAACGCAAGTTCACTGGGATGACATGTGCAATAAATAGCAGAGCAGTGCACCAATGCAAAGTGATGCGTTATTGAGCACTGCCATATACCCACAACACAGTGGTGGGAATAAGCCAATAGTAAATGGCATCATGTGATTCGGGTTATTTTAAGACCAATGGGTTTTGCATTTTCTTTCATCCTCCAATGCAATTAATGACTGATTGTTTGATAACTATATAACAATTAATAATAGGAGTGCAATTTGTTCTCATACTCCAAACGTGTTTTAATGATGTGCCATATGTTGTATCATTTATTATAAAACAGTACCTTTAAAAATTCCAGAAAGGTCGGTTTAGTAGCACAAGATTTCCTGAGAACTCCAACAGCTGTGCTAAAATTATTCACATATTCACTATATGCATCAAGTACCATGGATTTTGAAAACTAGAAAGCAAAGACAAAACAAAC
This sequence comes from Rana temporaria, assembly GCF_905171775.1. NCBI lineage: Eukaryota > Metazoa > Chordata > Amphibia > Anura > Ranidae > Rana > Rana temporaria. Next base: position 209,424,637 of record NC_053492.1, on the reverse strand, counting down.
TGTGATGTTTATCTTGAAGATAGTGTGAAACTAGACAGCATTTGGAATGAGGACAGTTCTATATTTCATAGTAGTAGAATGATTAATAGTATACACATTCAAATTATTAGTCAATGCATTTTGTGAGAAAAGGATGCTTTCAGTGAATACCGCCAAGGATCAATATAAATTGGTAAGATTGGCAACATATACTTACAGATTAATAAATGATCAGGTACACTACGGCACAAAATATTGAATAACAGAATGTTCATGCACTGTATGGGACAGAAACGTCCCTTTTGGTCTTTGCCAGAATAGCCTGGTGTATGCAGAATGCTGACAACCTAGAACCACATACTGGTAAATTTACTTTTCATCCAGAGCTTTCCTAATTAAGTGTTCTCTATGTGCAATATGCTCTACATCATTAAATGCAATAAGGCCGATTTACTAGAGGTAAATAGGATGTTCATTTTACAAATGAATTTGCACTTTGCAAGGGAATGTGGTGAGATTCATAATGCAAGGAACACCCAGTCATGTGCAAGGAAAATTAAAAAATAAATACTGTATTTATTGGCGTATAACACTCACTTTTTTACCCTGAAAATGGAGGGTAAACTGTGCCTGTGTGTTTTACGCAGGGGGCTGTGTAAAGTTTTTTTACTGAAACGTTCCTCTTAAAGTTAGGGTGCGTGTTATACGCCTGAGCGTATACGCCGATAAATACAGTAAGTATTTTTACTTACAGCAGAGCTTCACCTCATTCACTAAGATAAGGGTAAATTCCCTTGCAAAGTGCAAATTCCCTTAGAAAATGAACAGCCTAGTTTGCTTTTAATCAACTCCTCTATATCTAAAAAAACAATCAATCAATCAGTTTTTATCCATTACATATAACTGATGCAAATAATTAACAGGTATTTATAAATCAATTGTCAACAGAATGTTTTTTCTTTACTTATTATGTAGGTTCGTTCATGTGTGGCTCTGAACATGTTGCTGAATTACAAGTCGAAGGATCAACTACCATTATGGCATTTGCATCTGTTCCAATACAGTACACACTCGGGGACAGTAAAAGAGTAAATGCTCATTTAAAATGTTGGAGATCGCAACTGCACATTTCTAATTTAATGGTTAGCAGTTGCGATTTGGAACCTTTGTACTTGTTCACAGTGTTAAATAATGTATTTACTCCTGATGAAATTGGCAAGAATTTAAACCAGAGAATTTTGGAGCTATTCGTTGCTCACAAAAATACAACTGGCAATATGGTATTAAATGAGGTAGCTATTTAGCAGCATGCAACATTTTTGATTTCAACAGCTAAACTGCCCAACCTAAATAATTAATTAAATTTATACCCAATTAAACAAACCCTGGTACTACTGGTTTGTTGATAAATGGAAAGGAGTATGATCACATTGCAAGGAGTTTGCCCAGCTTTAGTCCAATATAACTGAAGCTTACATCACCAGAGTCTGTTTTTGTTGGTGAGAAAAAAAATTTAGTTTCCCAAGGCCTAGAGTCAGATCAATCTGCAAGCACTTACTTCCTATATTGTTGTAGCGGATATCTGTATGCCATCCAAAACATACAGTGGCAGAGAACAGCACAGAAAAAAGAATCAAATAACGGAGACAGATTTACAAAAAAATCAACATTTGGCAAGCATATTTAAAATGGCATCAGATATGGTTGTTAATTCTTTATGTACACCAGATAGGGCAAAATAGAACATTGGATATATGTCTGGCTAATATTCAAAACATACACATGCTTTAAGATAGTTGCATAGGTAGGTGTTCTTTGAAGGATGGAATTGAAATCTATTTGCCTGCTCCAGAACGTACCATAAACGTCTTAACTGAAGAGGTCAAGGAAGGCATTTGACTTCATGCTGGTGTTTACAAAACCATTTCTGAATTTATTTACCAGTGGGAGCATTTAATTCAATTAATAAATACTGGAATACTGTAAGAGAACAATGTACTGTATGGCATATCAACTGCTACCTTAATGAATCACCCACAACGTGTAAGGGCTAGCAACAGGTGTTGGGGATTGAAGACATCTTTTGCCTTTTTTCAAACAGAAACCTATCTGAATGTATTAAATAGGGTAAACAATGACAATGATCAGACCATATTCATTTTTCAATTGCTAAGGAATGTTTTGCATTCTTACACCAGGTTGTGTGTGTTGTGTGGTTTCCAAATGGAAGCCCCAGCAAAAAAATTTTTTTTGTGAAATCTTAATGGTAGTGGAATTCATCAACTACCTTGCCAGCCTGTCCTTTCCTATCTGTGAGCTTTGACTGGCTCCCACCATTTTGCCAAAGCATTATTTTTTCTACATTATCACTGGTTTTCAGACTGTTCCCATGCTAGTTTTTGATTTTGACTAATGTTATGTGTTTGAAAAGGGCCACATGGTGCCTCTTTGGAGCTCTGAGTTCCTCTTTTTGCTATAGTTTATATGTAAGGCTATCTGGCAACAGTAAAGTAATATAACTTACCTTGCAGTTTTGTCAGTAATTGTGAGATCGGTATCTCAAACATAAACTCAGCATTCATGTATGTTTAAGGGTGTTTCTGTTAATGTCACTGCATGTGTATTTGTAGTGCTATACTAAGACCTATAACTAGTTCTCATGCAGAAAATACATACATACTATAGGACCGAAAGTTTGTCGACATCAGACTATCACACCAATATGAACTTGCTGTATAACCCTTGCATGGGCATTACTCTGGGGCTTGCCTTTCTATGTAATATAACAGCTTCCACTCTTCAAAGATGGCATTTTACAGGATTTTGGAGCCAATTCTACTAAAGGAGCATTCAAGTACTGACATAGGCCATAAAGACTTGACTCACAAGCAGCATTCCCATTCACCCCAAAGTCATTCAGTAGAGTGGAGGTCAGTGCTATGCAGGTCATCAAACCTCCACACAAAACTTGTCAAACCATGTCCTTCTGGACCTGGCTTTATGCACAGGGGCACAGTCATACTGGACCAGAATAAGTGCACAATTGTCTAGAATGTCTTTATATATTGGGCAACACAGTGGTGTAGTGAGGAGCATTCTCGCCTAGCAGTAAAAAAGGTTCGCTGGTTCGAATCCCAACCACGACACTACCTGCCTGGAGTTTACATGTTCTCCCTGTGCCTGCTTGGGTTTCCTCCGGGTACTCCAGTTTCCTCCCACACTCCAAAGACGTGCTGATAGGTTAATTGGCTTCCGTCTAAAAAAATTGGCCCTAGTATATGAATGTGAGTTAGGGACCTTAGATTGTAGGCTCCTTGAGGGTAGGGACCGATGTGAATGTACAATGTATATGTAAAGCACGGCATAAATTGACGGCACTATACAAGTACCTAAATAATAATAATATTGTAGCATTGACAGTACCCTTCACTGGAAACAATTGAACTTAATAATTTGCAGGGTTATCCACATACTTTTGGCCACATAGACAGATGTGATAGTTAGGTGTCCACAAATGTTTGGACATATAGTATAAAACACACATACATATACAATATACATCACCAACAAACAGAGGGTTATTTATGTATTATTATAGTGTTAATGTCTTTATGCATCAAAAAACACTGAAAGAAAAAAATTATACTGATTTTGCAATTTGTCTTACTGATGCTACAAAGACATCTCCAATCATTTCTGTTGAATCCCACTCAGACACCCGGCTAGAAAGAGCAATCTGGAAAAGCGAGTGGCACTGTAGAATTTCCTTTATTCGGTAAAATACTATTTTCAGCTTTCTCTCACTTAATAGCTTTGGCTCCATGTCACAGAGTGGCTTCTCATATTGCTGCAACAGGAGGAAAGAGTTCAGATGTGCATTTGTGTTATTCCAAACACTGTAAGAATGTGAAAGTTTGATGCTACAATTATATTCCTGCTACACTATATGAAAATTATCCTTTTTCATTTACTTGCACAAATGGTAACAATAAAACTTAAGTTTCTTGTCCTCTATAATCTTTCCTATGTGTAAATGTGCTCAGTAAAGTACAAGCACCCTGATGTTTTGCTGATTGTAAAAATGATTACAAGCAATAAAAGCATTGTCAACTGACATTCTTTGGGGATACAGTAAATAGAGGTGACATCTGCACTGAAAATGCCTTGACAAAGAATACATTAACTACACATCTGTTAACAGAACAAAAACCTGCTTAAGGGTAGGTAAAGGACATCTGCATCAGAGGTATATTATGAAGAGTAAAGCCCAGTGCATCAACCTCACTTGCAGTTTTCTGTTCTGGAAATATATCCTGTGGGCACATTTTTCCCACTTCTGTTATTTGCAAATATTTGCTTCAGCAGTGCATCAACACAATAACATAGAATGTGCTTATTTCTTTTTAGACAGTTAGGGAGATGTGGTTGCAATCAGTGAACCCACATGGTTAAAAGATCATTTTGGAATATGCCATCTTGGGAAATGATCACTGTATTGGTTTACAATATAGTTCAAAGTTAAGCCAAATACTATTAGCTTTGCTTTAAACCACAGCCCATGAACTGAACATGTAACAAATTCATTTGTTTTATAAAAACTGGAATAGATCTTACTTGTCATGTAATAGAAAGGAGTCAAATTGTAGCAGTAATGTTAGGAAAGCCACAGTTGGTGTAAAAATTAATATGTAAATCAGGGGTGTGTTTACACTTTGTGAACACGTGTCAGAAAAAATATTCGACTGTGTATCTTTACAGGATTTTTATACGTTTCATCTTCCCAAAGAAAAATATCCCACTCTTCACAATCACGCCATATTCATGTGACCCGTTTTCTGCAGCACCTATATGTGTGAGCAACCATTTTTAATGATGAATCACACAAAGGGCAAGATTACAACCAAAATATCTGATGAGCACCTTGAAAAATCTTTGAGAATTGCTACCACATCCATCCAACCAGATATTCGTTTATCAAAAACAGTGTCAAGGATCACACTAGTTTTATGGCCTCCCGCTTTTACTTAAAAAAAATATAAATATTATGTTTTATTACTCAGACCTATATATTATTGTCAGTTCCATCTAGCGGACATAATGTGGTATTTTCTTGAAATACCCCAATCAAAAAAATATCATAATATAGGCACTAGATAGAGCTGATAATCATGAGAAAAAAATGTATTAGACAAACTAATGCAATGTGATGGCTGTGGAAATGCTTCAGACATTCGCACAATGCATTTTTTATAAACAAACCTCAATGTGTAATTAGAACCTAACAATGAACTTCTTTATTTTCTTTATTTGCTCCGTTCTCAGGTCTCATAAACCTAGCTCTAAAGCCAGCGGAAAACGGAGCAATTTTCTTTCCTGCAACCACAGGTTGCAAGAAAGAAGAACGAAAATAGCTTGATTGCCCCATCAACACAGTCAGTCAGTGTTGATGGGAAATCCCTCCCGCAGAGCCATTATGTTCTCCAGGCAGGGGGGGTTTGGGAAGCCAACCCCGATGGGAGAACCCAGGGATTACTGCTAGTGGCTATAATAGTAAACATTTGTGGGAACCTAGTACCAAATATTTTTACACAAAATTATTGAAATCCTAAATGAATATATTTAGAATGGTACTAGGGTGAACTGCTGTAGATGAGATTTTCCAATGATTTTAAACCACTAGCTAAAGTTGGAGAAAGTGTGTTCCTTAACCACTTAAGCCCCGGACCAATATGCTGCTAAATGCCCAGAGGCGTTTTTACAATTCGGCACTGCGTCGCTTTAACAGACAATTGCGCGGTCGTGCGACGTGGCTCCCAAACAAAATTTGCGTCCTTTTCTTCCCACAAATAGAGCTTTTTTTTTATGGTATTTGATTGCCTCTGCGATTTTTATTTTTTGCGCTATAAACAAAAATAGAGCGAAATTTTTTAAAAAAAAACAATATTTTTTACTTTTTGTTATAAGAAAAATTTAATAAACTAAATTTTAGTCAAACATGTAGGCCAAAATTTATTTAGCCACATGTCTTTAGTAAAAAAAAATCCCAATAAAAAAAAAATTAGCTTCCTAGCGGCAACAGTGACACTAATACAGCGATCAGAAAAATTATCGCTTAGTGACACTGGAAATAGGGAGTGAAAGGGTTAACTAGGGTGGTGATCAAGGGGTTAAAACTTTATTAGGGGGGGGTACGGGGCTACCCTGGACCTAACACTAACTGCCTGTCACACTGACACTAAATGCAGTGATCAGTACATATATGATCACTGCATTCAGTGACAGTGTGACAGGAGGGATGGGGGGGCTGATCAGAAGGGGTTAAATGTGCCTGCGTGTGTGGTGTCAGTGTAGTGTTAGGTGCGACTCTTCTCTCATCTTGGCGGTTTGAAAATCCTGCCGAGATGAGAGCTGCATCACTTCCTCTGCCTATGTTTACATTTTACAGGCAGGGGAAGTTACACGGCGGCGGCTCACAGGATTGGCTGGAAGCGATCACGAGGGGGCAGACGGAAACGAACAGCCGCCCCCTCGATTTGGATCGCTCGGTAAGGTAAGCCGCCCGCCGCACGCACCGGAGGGGGTCCCGATTGGACCCCCGACCCGCTAGAAGGCAAGGACGTATATATACACCCTTCTGCCTGTCCGTGCCATTTTGCGGACGTATATAGTCATGCGGCGGGCGTTAAGCGGTTAATTAAAGTATACAACCACATATCCAAAGTTGTGTTAGTTTGGAGAATTTCTACAGAAGTATATTATAAGTTTGTATAGTACCTCAAGAATTCTCTTCAAGGAGTCCACATAGTTCTTCTCACTTTCCACTATTGAACCAAGAATATACCTTCTCACAACCTAAAAAAAAACAACACCATAGTTATTAGGATAGTTAAATGTTTTTTGCTCCTGCCAACAAATAGCTTTATAAGTATTCACACATCCAACAAACTCCCCTATAAGGATTTTCAGGAAAGAACACACCATGCACACTCACAAAGACTCAGGCATGACAAATTATTAAAGTGGTTCTAAACGCTAAATTTTTTTTTCCTTAATATATTCTATGCATTATGATAAAAAAAAAAAAAAAAATTCCACTGTCTGTTATTTTTTGAAAGCTTGTAAAATAAAAATAGAATAGTTGCATTTCAAACTCAAATTATATTAGAACAACTGTTTATCAAAGCTATATTTTCAGTGAAATACACACTAAAGTGTGACTTTAAAGCGTTTGTTAACCACCCCCAAAAAATGGACTCTGTTTCTTTAAAGCATGTTATATGACACCGTGCTTGTCCTGTGTCATTTGGCCCCCTGTAACACCTAAAAAACCTGGCGGATCCTGCCAGTATCTTTCCACCCCTCTGTAAACTTACCATGGTGTATTATGACTGCTGAGCCCTGACACAATGGTCAGTTTACGCGGCTCTGTCATCAGCAGCCTGCTATCTGCTCTCCGCTTTGCTCCTGTGTCCGCCTCCCCCTCCCCTTCCAGTCTGTGTGTAAGCCACATCTTTCCCCTCCTGCTTCTCTCATAACACTAACCTTTATACATTATAGTATTTATTTTTATAAAATCACACACAGAGGGGGACACTACAATAGGTGGCAGTGCTGATGGTGTATACATGTTAGAGTGGCTTAACAAACACTTTAAGTCTTAGCCTGTGGAAAACCAGGAAACCACGGGTAGGAAAAGGTGCAACTTTCACTATAGAAGTGATTACGCAGCTTAAAGCCTAGACCAGAATCTGCTCATAAATTCTAAAATGATGGCAGCCGTGACATTGCTGTATTCCTTTCAAAACAAATTACATATACATACACATCGTTGGCATTGAAAGAGTTAAACTGCAGCATAAGTAAAATGCATCTAAAGCCAAAACTTTTTTTCTTTTTAGTTTTGAATAAAGAACGGAAAGATACAAACTAGTACTGTCCTCACTGGGGTATATTCACCCTCTGTTTTAGTCCACATAAGCATTTTATCAGGACTGAAAGTGAAGGAAAATACGAATTTTTCAGTTGTCACTAGAACAGGAATAAGGAGCAAATTTTGGTTCAGAATTTGCCTCACGTCTGATTGTGCTTATAGGACAGGAAGTTAAAAGACATTTCCCCAATGGGACACAGACAGACAAAAAAACGTCTCTTCTCTATCTAAAATAAAAAAAAAACTTCTGGATTTAGATGTATGTTTAAGTGTTTGTTATGCTAGGTACTCACGATCAGTTTTTTAAACCCCAGAGGGCTAAATGAAAAAAAACTGAGGAGCTCGAGAGGAGCTTGCTGCACTACTCGATGTTAGTGCATCGATCCCCATGCCCCCCAACTAAACACACCGGTCTGGCAGATGATTTTCAGGCATGCCCCTTCGACAGAAGCAGGACGTTCGACCGGCTTCTGTTGGACATGCTGCCCCACAAAAGGACCAACTGTCGACCAGTATTTCTTAAACCGGTCAATACTGGCCGATATTCGACCCGTGTGAACAAGCCTTGACTGTTCCTAATTTTTATGCATTTATTTTCTTTTACATGCTCGTGTCACTTGAACTAGTTAAACAAATTACGCAAAGCATAATAAATGAAAAAGAAATTGTGCTATCATTTACATGGTGAATTCTGGGTGCCAAATTTATTAATTTATTACATTGCTACATGTATTAAATAAATGTCATGTCAAGCATGGTCTTGTAAATTGATTACTCTATATCTAATTGCAAATATGTTTAGAACTGCTAACAATTCTATACAAAAAAAAAAAAATCATTGCCTCTCCTCTTCATGGTATTTCACAAAAGTGATTCATACAAAAGAGAGCTTTATAACAATATAGCCATTTTCCATTTTACATAACAGTGTAGGGGGGAGTCAGCCTGAATGATAAGATTTTTCTAGAATGAAACAAGCTGTAACAGTATTACCTCCCACCAGTTCACATTCTTCATTCAAGACGATCACATTTACTGCTATAAGGGCAGAGACAGCATTACAAAGCAATATACTACACGGCCAGCAGACCAGAGGGAGTTGTACAATGAAAAAAGCAACATGAGAACTTAGAATCTCTGACATTACACTCATGAAAGGACATGGTGTCGGAAATATGTACTGTACATCTAGAAATGAAAACATGATACTGTGAAATTCATTAATAAGTTCAATATCAAAGATCATTATCAGATATATGAGTGTGAAATATGATGGAGAAAGATAAAACAATTACTGTAAACGTGGCTGACAAGGGTTTAACTAGAAACTGCAAAACAAATGCCTAAACTTTGACTGGGCCTAATTAATTAAATAGTTGTGTACATCAATCTCAATGCTCACATGAAGGGTGTGATTGGGGCAATTATCATCTGAGACAGATTTCTTTTTACATTTGATAGGTAGAATGAACCTCAATGTTCAAAGTAGTGCAGGTCAGGGTGCAAAAGGTATAGCAATATAGCAATTTAACAATATAAACTAAATAAAGATGGAATGAGCAATGGAGCTTCAATCAGGATGTATCAGGTGTTAGATTATTCCATGTTTTCACCTGACAAAAGGACAGATGCCCTTTGAAACAAGTTACAAGTTTCAATAAAACCTACTTGATGTCCCCTTGGTCTTTCTGCTGGAGTGTGTAGGTCAAGAGTGGGATCATCTTTGAGAACCAACAGGGTCTTAATCTATCAGGCATATCAGCATCATCGTCCTACTAAACTAATCACTTTAGCTGTTAAGCCACGTACACACGATCGGTCCATCCGATTAGAACAGTCTGATGGACTGTTGTCATAGGTTAACCGATGAAGCTGACTGAGGGTCCGTCGTGCCTACACACCATCAGTTAAAAAAACGATCGTGTCAGAACGCAGTGACGTAAAACACAACGACGTGCTGAAAAAGTTCAATGCTTCCAAGCATGCGTCGACTTGATTCTGAGCATGCGTGGATTTTTAACCGATGGTCGTGCCTACTAACGATCGGTTTAAACCCATTGGTTAGGAATCCATCGGTTAAATTTTAAAGCAAGTTGGCTTTTTTTTAACCGAAGGTTAAATAACCTATGGGGCCTACACACGATCGGTTTGGACCGATGAAAGCGCTCCATCAGACCGTTGTTCTCTGGTTAACCTATCGTGTGTACGAGGCCTTAGTGTGATTACTTCTGCGTCTGCCGTTGTACTGCAATGCACAACAATAGGAATCGAATAATTATCTGTGGTGCCTGTTCACATCAATGCAATATGGTGCAGTGCGATTTTTAAATATATCAATCATATCACATATATCTAATCATAGTGCATTTTTGGTCCCATAGACTTCAATGGGACTGTATGAAAAGTGTATGAAAAACGCATGTTCATGTGTTTTCTGGTGTGCTTTTGGCAGGGATTTTGTGTCTAACAATCAATCTCCTTCAACAAAAACACAAGATGCAAGAAAATTATATAAAAACAAAATGTCTTACATGCAGGGTTCCATTGTGTTGCTGACTCCACATTTTAGCAAGAACAACAGATCTGTTAAATATTGTGAATTTACATGCCAAACAACAATTTTAGACAAATATGTTTCTTAAAGCCTGTTATGCTGTATTGGGTCTACAAATGGCCACTAGATGGCAGGCAGCCTGCAAAAATTACAATAATGTTCTGTCTGATGCAATATTTATTATACCTAGTCCAACCTTACATACCAAAATGGTTTGATAGGCCCCAGTATTTTACAAAACAGCAAACATCCTGCAAACTAACAGAGAATGTGATTCATTACATTTCTGCTACTTAAAAAAATAAAATAAAATCACACTGAATTCAATTTCTAGGCTGGTGTCCCTTCATTTTTTTTTTTTTTTTTTTTTTTTTTTTTTAGCTGGAGCAAAGTGAGCAGCTGCCCTATACTTTGTGCAACCTTCAGTGATCAATACTGCAACTAGTTAGGAAACATACTCAGAAAATAGAGTCTGCAATTAAGCAAATTTCTGTACATATGCAGAATCTAGTGTCTAGTCCCCTGCTGTGGTTTCTCTTGCCACACTCTTTGTTACAAATTGGTGCTGTAGTAACACTGGAGCCAGCCAATGAAACCACTGCATGTAGTGGGCGATGTAGACATTTGACACACCAAAAAGCGTTGAAGGATTTTGATGGAGGTCATAGCCCTTGAATAGCACAATATGTGGATAAGTATTAAAGAAAAGCTATAATTATCATTTAAAAGTAAACTAGGTTTCCAGAAAAACATGTTCAAGTACCTGTTAATTTAGGGAACGCAAGCATTTCTTGCCATAAAAATCCCTTATTTTGTTATTAACGTGCTTTTTTCGCTCCGCCCCATAAAGATGATAGATTTGTGAGTGTTACTGTGGCAAAGCACATCTCCCACCGATCTTTCGTGTAGTAAGCACACCAGTTGTGTATGACTTTGATGCGCGGTTGACGTCATCAACATTTTTTTATTTCCCTGTGGCATTGCCTGCTTAAAGCGATTAGAAGCAGTGTCTCTGATGACCCAGACTCTCCCGCATGTAGAGGGCATGTGAAAGAAGCATTGTTTTCCCAAAGTGTAAGAGTCCCTTCAAAAGTGTAGTATAGCTGTAAAGCTATATCAATTCCACACAAACAATACTTTTTTAAAGTAGAACTAAAGACAAGCAATTTATTATACAGGAGGGTTATAGCCCCTGTCAGTTTTTTTTTTTTTTTTGCTGTGTCTCATTTGGGAGATTCCCCTTCTTTTCCTGTAACAAAGGCAAAACAGGAAATACCTTTAAAGTAAGCGACTCCCTGGTTGTTGCCAGGGCCACCAGAACAAATATTCTAATTGAAAGGTAAAGTATTGGCTAGAGTAATATTTTCGAATGTTGCTATGTGCCATACCGATGCATGTACATTTTATCTATAAAGTATATGTGAACCCCTACCTATTAAAATGACTCTTTCAGTTTAAAATAAACAAACAAAAAAAAAAAAATTAGTGATATCCATACATACACACACATAAACATACACTTTATGCAAACGTTTTAGGCAGGTGTGAAGAAATGCTGTAGAGTAAGAATGCGTTCAAAATTACTGTATTTGCCGGTGTATAAGACGACCGGGCGTATAAGACGACCCCCTAATTTTACATTTTTTTTAGGATTTTTTGCCTGCACTCATTGTATGACGACCCTCCTTCCGTGGTTTCCGACGCTTCATATTTCTTCCTTCTTGAAGCCATATTCTTCTTCATTCTTGCTAGAGCTGGAGCCAATCACGGCGAGCGATGTATTCTATTAATGAATACAAAGCCTGCTTGGATTGGCAGAGGCTGTAACATTATCATCCCATGCCTCTCTGACTCTCAAAGCCAATCCGAGCAGGCTCTGTATTCGTTTGAATACAACGCTCACCAGGATTGGCTAAGCGGTATATACTGTATGTATCCGAAGCTAAATACAGTATTACCGCACATCCAGCAGGCATCTGAGCAGCTGACCCGGCGTATAAGACGACCCCTGCTTTTTGGACAGTTTTTTTAAGTGTAAAATGTAGTCTTATACGCCAGCAAATACAGTATATATATGTTATTGTATTTTTTTATGAATCTACAAAATGCAATGTAAGCGAACAGAAGAAAAATCGAAATCAAGTCAATATTTGGTATGACTAACCTTTGGCTTCAAACCAGCATCAATTCTTACACTGGCACAAAGTAAAGGATTATGCAACATTAGAGTCAGGTGTATAATTCTGTTGGTGCCAACCACACATAAATATGTGGCCTCTCGGCAGGTGGGCCTTGCACTGAGTGGTTGCATATTTACGTGAATTGATGGAATACAGCTGTCCTGAGAGAGCGCGCCCTGCCCACTCCAGGCACAGTTACCGGTGGCTAACAGAAAGCTCACGATCGTGGCTTGCGATCAGGAGCTTTCCGATCATGTGAAGGCCAATCACAAAAGCCACATGATCACAAACCCCGCCCTGCCTCCCGGCATCCTAAAAGGGCCAGGAGAAGCTGGCTCAAAGGGGTTACCAATTATACTAAGCAGGTAGTATTTTTTCCCAAAAATCTGTGGTAAAAAAAACTACTGTGCAAATACCATGTGACATAAAAAATTGTGAAACCCTTTATTCTCTATGGCCTCTGCTAACATTGAAATATATAATGTTTGGGAATTCTAAATATTTTTAAAGCAAAAAAATACTTTTTACACATAAAGTGCCAAAAAAGCCTGGACTTCACATTTCTATTATCTTTTTTTAGACTAAAGTAAGCATAACTTTTTTTGTACTGCATATATTTGAATTATTATTCTGTTTTTGTATTGAATTCAGCATTAAATTGGTGAATTCAATACAAATTGGTGCAAAATAACATTTCCAAAAGTGTTTACAATTTCGTCACCATTGTATATACAGTAAATACTCTTTTCTATTTTTGTTAACGTTTTTATAGGTTATCACAAAGAGGGATTTAGAGAGGCGAGAGAAGTGGGGGAGGTGGGGGGTAGTGTCTGCATGAAGCAGAGAAACAGCAATACACTGGTCTTTGTCGTGAAGAGCTGTGTGTCTTGGCGGAGAAGCAGCACAGCCAGAAAACTGACCACGCTGGGATGGATGTGCTCTCATGCCTACTGAGGTCAGTTTGAAAAAGGAAAGCATGGGGACTGGCAAGATCACCAAGGATTTCGCACAAAAGAAGCAATGCAAAGTGAACAGGATATTTTTTTATACAAGTACATCGTACAACAGACACATGTCAAGAAAATGAAATGTTAACACTTGCAAATCGAGAAAGAGAAGAAAACGACCAAAAATATTACCTGCTGCTGACTTAATCCTTCTGGCATCGGAGACATAATAGCTTCTGTATGAACGCAGTCCACATCGATGAACAAATTCAAATCTTCATCTTCAAGGCAGGCAGATTTACGATCTTAAACACAAAATCAAATATCCACGTTATACAAAAGACATTGTTTTGTTTTTTATTAATCATTTCAAGGGATGAAAGGATAACGTAAAGGGGTTGTAAAGGTACAATTTTTTTCTCCTAAATAACTTCCTTTACCTTAGTGCAGTCCTCCTTCACTTACCTCATCCTTCGATTTTGCTTTTAAATGTCCTTATTTCTTCTGAGAAATCCTCACTTCCTGTTCTTCTGTCTGTAACTCCACACAATAATGCAAGGCTTTCTCCCTGGTGTGGAGTGTCGTGCTCGCCCCCTCCCATGGACTACAGGAAAGTCAGGATGCCCACTAACACACAGCTCCTTTCTCTATCTGCAACGTAGAGAGCGTCCTGACTCTCCAGTAGTCTAAGGGAGGGGGCGAGCACGACACTCCACACCAGGGAGAAAGCCTCGCATTACTGTGTGGAGTTATAGACAGAAGAACAGGAAGTGAGCATTTCTCAGAAGAAATAAGGACATTTAAAAGCAAAATGGAAGGATGAGGTAAGTGAAGGAGGACTGCACTAAGGTGAAGGAAGCTATTTAGGGGAAAAAAAGTTGTACCTTTACAACCCCTTTAATCAAAGTCATTAAGTAGGTCCCCTTCTCCCCTTACACACACACTAGACAACAAGAAAAAGTTGTCAAGAAGTTTAAAGGTAAACGCAATTTTTTTTTTTTTATCGGCATACAATATTTTTTACATAAATATGCAAAATGAATCCATACAATTGTGCTTTCAAAGCAGTGCTGGGGTTTGCTAATAAGAAAAGCCCAGCACTGCTTCTATGCTTTTTGCTAAATTTGGTTTAATCACATTAGTTAGGACTGTGCCATCTTTTCTACGAGAAGAGGAGCTGATTGTGTCCCTCCCCTGTTGCTTCAGGTCTTTGTTTAGCACAGCAACCGTTGTTTGAGATTTTAGCTGCTACCTAAACTTGTTTAAGCCAGCCATAGATGGTTCAAATCTCGGCTTGTTCAGCAGGGACTGGCCGAGATTTGAACCATGTATGGACAGGCTAAATGTGCCCAAGTTGATCGATCAACTTGGGTACAACCAGCCTGTTGGATCTTACCTGCGATTATTGCTAGAGGCTATTAGAGACACTGGCAGTAATCACTGTGTTAGAATGGGAGGGATTCCCCCATCAACACTGTCTGCGTTTATGTGAGAATCAAGCGATTTTCTTTCCAGTCACCTGTGGCTCCAGGAAAAAAAAATCACTGTCTATGGCCGGCTTTAGAGTACCACCTGATGGCTTCAAATGATAGATATACAATTCTAATATGCAATATTTCATGATTACATTATGAGCCCATTAAAATATATATTTTGTCATCTATAATGCAATGTATACCTGTCAGACATTTTAAACTTTCAGAAGAAAAATGTCTTGCTTAAAATCAAAGGGGCAGATCCACAGAGATCTGCACCCGCACAGCGTACCTTACCTGGATTTAAATCAAATCCTGGAAGAATTTGCGCCGTAAGTTAAATCGGAGATTAGGGGGCGTGTTTAATTTAAATGAAGCGCGTCCCCGCGCCGAATGAACTGCGCATGCTCCGTTTAAAAATTTCCCGCCATGCATTGCGCTAAATGACGTTGCAACAACGTAATTTTTTTTAAAATTCAAAATAAACGCGGGAACGACGGCTATACTTAACATGGCAGGTCTAACTATACGCAACGAAATACCAGCTTTAACTATACGCCGGAAAAAGCCGACTAGAGACGCCGGAAAAAAATGCGCCGGCCGCTCATACGTTCGTGGATCGACGGAAATAGCTCATTTGCATACCCGACGCGGAAAACAACGTGAACGCCACCCAGCGGACGCCCAAGTATTGCACCTTAGATCCGAAGGCGTACGAGGACGTATACCTGTCGGATCTAACCCAGATGCCGTCGTATCTTGGTTTGAGGATTCAAACCAAAGATACGACGCGGGTAATTTGAAAGTACGCCGGCGTATCAGTAGATACGCCGGCGTACTCGCTCTGTGGATCTGCCCCAAAGAACCCCAAGATATCTGGTATTATTATTATCATCATTGATATTATTACCTATTATATCTCCTTTGGTAGCCTCCCTGAACTGTTTAATTTTGTCACTAGGCCCCCCAACCACCTCCTGTCCAGTTACAGTAACAGCCGTTTCTGGCTACTATGATAATTGCAGACATCCTGTAACAGCTGCTGCTAAAATGGTCATACACATTACAATCTATAAAATCTTTAGATTATAGCAAAACCATGTATTATGAGGGTCTAAATAAACAATCATTTCAATCTGTAATCAAGCAGGCCCTTGAGCTCTATTGCTGTTGCCAGATCTAAAGAAAATGGTACAACTTTAACACATTTAGGTCAAATAAGGGCAGAATTTATGGTTCAAAAGGTAAAATGGCTATGCTATGACGTCAAATTACGGTACTAACTGCTAACAATATTCTCACTAACTGGATTGTTAAGAATAGCAAATCTGATATGCAAATGCTTTCTTCATATGACAAGTTATAAATGTACCATGCAAAACAAAGGATTTTGTTTTGATGTAGGAACGACCCTTCTTCACAGCGGCCTTTGTTTTTTCAAGCCCATCTTTCGTACCATCCTTTGCAGCCTTCATAAGCCTCTGCATCTAAAATATAAAGCACATCAAATCTAAAAACAAAATAATACAACATGAAAGCACTAAGGTGGACTGATCATGCACTTAATGGTAACTGAGAAATGCTACATCACCTTGAGTTCATGTTTATGTTTTAAATGTTGGATCTCTACTCCTCCCACTTTGTTTGCCACCAAATCTTTCATCTTTTTCTCGTAGTGTTGTTTTATACGTGTTAAGTCCTGAGAAAGCTATATGAAAAGATATAGCATGCCTTTGTGAATAACAATGTAAGATATTGAAAATTGTATATATTCAAATATTAAGCTACTATTTTGGACTTTACTACAAATCCACTATTAAAATAAAAATGAAACAAACTTTGAAGTCACTGGGTACAGGCTCATCAATCAATGCATTTACCCAAACATGTATTTAGGACTGCCAAGATATTGAAGTAAACCAGATGGTTATAATCATCTGATAATCATGCTCAGCTTCATGGTCCATTCAAGCATCCTGCTTAAATCCTATGACAGCAATCCCATAGATACTGTGCCTTGAAAAAGTATTCATACCCCTTGAAATTTTCCACATTTTGGCATCTTACAACCAAAAACGTAAATGTATTTTATTAGGATTTTATGTGATGGATCAACACAAAGTGGCACATCATTGGGAAGTGGAAGGAAAATGATAAATGGATTTCAATTTTTTTTACAAATAAATATCTGAAAAGTGTGGCGTGCATTTGTTTTCAGCCCCCTTCACTCCGATACCCCCAACTAAAATCTAGTGGAACCAATTGCAATAAGAAGTCACTTAATTCAGGGGTCGACAATATCCGGGCGCCAGGTCGCAATTGCGACAAGAAATTGTGACCTGGCGCCCGCCGGTAATTGAGGCCGCGGCTTTGCGGCCTACAAGGCCGCGGCCTCAATTGCGGCGGGGGAGGTGGGGGCGCACGGAAGCACAGGATCTTGTGTCTTCGTGCGCCCCCGCTGCGCGAACGCGGCGGGCCCGCGACGGCCGGTAATTGAGGCCGCTGCTTTGCGGCCTTGTGAAGTCCCAAGCTCTTCCTTCTGTGAACTGGCGCCATCTGGTGGCGGCCGTTGGCATTACAAGTTAAACAGCAATTCTAATGTAATTTTTCACTATTTTCACTGCCATCTCCTTCCTTCTAATTCGAACCCCCAAACATCATATATATTTTTTATTCTCACACCCTAGAGAATAAAATGGCGATCGTTGAAATACTTTGTCACGCCGTATTTGCGCAGCGGTCTTACAAGCGCACTTTTTTGGAAAAAAAATACACTTTTTTAAATTAAAAAATAAGACAACCTTAAAGTTATCCCAATTTTTTTTTAAATTGTGAAAGATAATGTTATGCCGAGTAAATTGATACCCAACATGTCACGCTTCAAAATTGCGTCCACTCGTGGAATGCCGACAAACTTTTACCCTTTAAAATCTCCATAGGTGACGTTTAAAAAAATCTACAGGTTGCATGTTTTGAGTTACAGAGGAGGTCTAGAGCTAGAATTATTGCTCTCGCTCTAACGATCGCGGCGATAACTCACGTGTGGTTTGAATACCGTTTACATATGCGGGCGCTACTCACGTATGTGTTCGCTTTTGCTCGCGAGCTCGTCGGGACGGGGCACGTTTTCTGGCTCCTAACTTTTTTAGCTGGCTCCTAGATTCCAAGCAAATTTGTCAAACCCTGACTTAATTGGTAAATAGAGTCCACCTGTGCGTAATTTATTCTTAGTATAAATACAGCTGCTCTGTGAAGCCCTCAGAGGTTTGTTAGAGAACATTCATAAACAAACGGCATCATGAAGACCAAGGAACACACCAGACAAGTCAGGAATAAAGTTGTGGAGAAATTTAAAGCAGGGTTAGGTTATAAAAAAATATCCCAAGCTTTAAACATCTCACGGTGCACTGTTCAATCCATCATCCGAAAATTGAAAAAGTATAACACAACTGCAAACCTACCAAGACATGGCCGTCTACCTAAACTGACAGGCTGGGCAGGGAGAGCATTAATCAGAGAAGCAGCCAAGAAGCCCATGGTATTCTGGAGGAGCTGCAAAGATCCACAGATCAGGTTGGAGAATCTGTCCACAGGACAACTATTAGTCATGCACTCCACAAATCTGGCCTTTATGGAAGAGTGGCAAGAAGAAGCCATTGTTGAAAGAAAGCCATAAGTGTCATTTGCAGCTTGGGAGAAGCTATGTTGGGGACACAGCAAACATCTGGTCAGAGTTGATGGGACAATGGATGGAGCCAAATACAGGACAGTCTTAGAAGAAAACCTGTTGGAGTCTGCAAAAGCCTTGAGACTGGGGTGGAGGTTCACCCTCCAGCAGGACAATGACCCTAAACATACAGCCAGAGCTTCAATGGTTATGGTTTAGATCAAAGTATATTCATGTTTTAGAATGGCCCATTCAAAGACCAGATCTAAATCCAATTGAGAATCTGTGTCAAGACTTGAAAATTGCTGTTCACAGACACTCTTCATCCAATTTGACAGAGCTTGAGCTATTTTGCAATGAAGAATGGGCAAAATGTTCACTCTCTAGATGTGCAAAGCTGGTAGAGACATCCCCAAAAAAGACATGCAGGTCAAATTGTAGCGAAAGGTGGTTCTACAAAGTATTGACTCAGGGGGGCTGAATACAAATGCATGCCACACTTTTCACATATTTGTAAAAAAAAATTGAAACCCATTTATCATTTTAGAACCACTTCACAATTATGTGCCACTTTGTGTTGGTCTATCACATAAAATCCCAATAAAATACCGTACTTTTACATTTTTCGGTTGTAACATGACAAAATGTGGAAAATTTCAAGGAGTATGAATACTAAGGCACTGCAAGTATGTGTAAAACTGGAAGGCTAAAGCGTAGAGCTTTTAAAAGGCAGACCAATTGGATGGGGGAGTAGAGGTTCAAATATGATTCTGCTCCTATACTTCAATAACTTCAACCAGTTCCTCCCTTTAAATTTACTGATCCAAGTTGGACTCCGGGCATTTAAAAAAAAAAACACAACATAATTTAAAACAACAATAAACGTACATGCAATTAGTGCACATTTCTGAATATGTCTTGACATCAGCCTCCTGTAATGCCCTGTGCAACAGCACTTGAGAAGAGTACCAGCACTTATGCCGCGTACACACCATCACTTTATGTGATGAAAAAAAATGACGTTTTTAAAAACGTCACTTTAATTGACTGTGTGTGGGGGAAAACGTCGTTTTATGTCTTGTAAAAAACGACCAAAAAAAATTGAAGCATGCTTCAATTTTATGTGTCGTTTTTCAAAAGTGCACTTTTTACTTCACAGAAATTGACCGTGTGTAGCAAAAAACGTCGTTTTGAAAGACGTTTTTCCATCCACGCATGCCCAGAAGCTACTTATGAAGCAAGCTTCAATGGTAAAACGTGGTGGAACGTAACCTCACTTTGCAAGAACATTGTGAGAAAAACGATGGTGTGTAGGCAACTTCGTCTTTGAAAATTGAAGTTTCAAAAACGTCATTTTTTACTTCACAGAAAGTGTCGTTTTTTTTCATCACATAAAGTGATGGTGTGTATGCGGCATAAGAGTTAGCCTTATTTTATTACAGAAAACATTTACTCATAGTGAGCATACTGACAGAAGACAACAGCAAAGCCAGCAGAGCGATGATTCAGTGTGCATCTACACCTCTACTGGCTCATTTACAAAAAAAATGAACCACAAAATGAAAGCTACAGTTCCATGAATGTGATTGGTTGCTAGGGGAAATACATCCATTTGCATATAAAATAAATTTTACAAATGTGGATCCAAGTATATGCCTGTCTATGGCCCCCTATAAGATCAAAGCATCACAGAGTAGTTTTATCTTCCCTGCACCATGCACAGACAATCAACAGTTGGGTCTTAAAGCAGAACTAAACTGTATCTGAGCACCAAGGTTTTATTCCCTTCATAACCTGGGCATTTTTTTTAATTCAGCTCTGCACTAATTTAACTGCCTGTACAACACTGTACGCAAATTAAATAGATTATTTTTTTCACACAAATATAGCTTTCTTTTGGTAGTATTTGATCACCACTGGGTTTTTCCTTTTTCCTATTTAAATGAAAAAAGACTGATCATTTTGATAAACAAAATTATATTTCCTACTTTCTGTTATAAAATTAATCCAATAAAATCTGATTTCTTCATAAATTTAGGCCAACATTTATTCTGCTACATCTCTTTGGTAAAAACCAAACTGCATTTTTGGGTATTGGCGGTGTTTAGCGATTTATAGTTTGACTGATAGTGTGGCGGAAAATCTAGCACTAACTGACAATGGCTGAGAGGGATGCTAACTGACTGACATTGACATCACAAGCGATACCAGGAAGCAATTGAAGAAATTTAAACAAAAAGTTTAAAACAAGTAAATGTAATATACCATACTTTCCTATTTATTAACTAGGACTAGAAGCATAAGGATTAAAAATAGTTAATGCGGATTGAGAGAGTTTAGTTCTACTTTTGCTGAAGCACCAAATTAGACAATTATAACAGAATAACAAGACTTTTCTCTGTAACAAAGGGGGACAAAAAACTACTATAAATCTCTTTTTCTCTTCCACTCTCAGGAATTTAGTGAAATGCATTCTTGACCTAACAGATCATTCCTTGGCTCGGTGCTCAGTATAACTAAGAAACACATACAGTATCCTGGCGTGTAAAATTAGACTTTTTATAACTGAAGTACAAGCGAGGTAGCTTTTTACATACATACAATATAAAGTAACACACTTAGGGCTACAAGTGAAATTTGTGAAAGAACAAAACAAGCAGGACAAGAACTGTTCTATATTGTGCAAATTTCTTTAAAACATACCAACCAACTGCTTCCCTTCCATCACAGTACTCAGAAATATGGCTATAGCTTTATCCAAATACGCATAGAAAAGGTCACTATTAAATAAAAGGCATAGTCCATCTTTTGCAAAAATGTAATAAATGCACCCAAATTAAAAACGTGCATTTGTTGAATTTTTGTACAGATTCCTTCAAACTCTTCCTCCAGACCCTATTACGAGGCTGGAGGAAGCAACTACAAGTGCAGTGAGGTGTACATAAATGATGGGTGTATGATGAAACATGTTCAAAAGGTGGACTATGCTTTTAAAGTAAACCTATCACACATTTTAGAAATTTAAGCATATGAAAAAAAAAAATCAAAAAGCAGAAATCCGACAATCCCAGCAGTGTATCAGATGCTGAAGATTCTTCAGCCACTACAGCTCTTCTAGAGATCAAAGATCCAGGCATGGGCAGCAGGATAGGTAAGTATTAATAATTTTCTTTTAGATTTACAGGAATCTCTAGCTTGATATTTCTTAAGTGGTGACACAGTCACTTTAATATAAAAAAAAAAAAAAAAAAAAGGATTAAATCCAATGCCGTTCCTAGAACATGAAAGGAGCCGTGCATATGCATGACTACTTGTGGAAGCTAAAGTACCCTACATGTTCATTTTTTTTTCCTATTGGAAAAGGTTTCTAATTCAGGTCTTAAACAAGGTGTAATACTTAATTATTTTAACTGACAAAGGATCTACAATTCTGTTCGGCCAGTCTTGTGACTTAGACATCTTTGCCACACTGTATAGCTCTTCCCAGGGCAGCTGTCCAAAAAGCAATCCAGACACGGAGAAGTGACACATGAAGCTACAAACTCAGTCAGGAAAAAATGACACATAGTTTGGCAGCCGTGAGCAAATCCAAAACAAGCAGAACAGAATCACAAGTATTTCAGCATCTTAATCATCGCAAATGTATGTATTTCTACTATCCTTTAAGCAGCTAGCCTGCGGTTCCTGTATGAAGAAATAAAAATAAATCCACTTTAATTAATCAAGCTTTATTTCATTTGATAATATTTCTAAGATAAGTATTAAAGCAGCTGTACATATGCAACACAGCCAGACTAAATTATGAGACAGTGGACATTGCATGTTTCTTCTAGGTAGTGTTGTCCCGATACCGATACCAGTATCGGTATCGGGACCGATACCGAGTATTTGCGGGAGTACTTGTACTCCCGCAAATGCCCCCGATGCCTCATCCGATACTCGCTCCCCGCCGCCGCTGCAACGAATGCCGTCGCATACCGCAACGCCGCTGCATGGTTAAACAGCGTGCGGGGAATATCACAGCTTTCGTTTGAATAGCTGTAGTGTTCCCCGCTGCGCCGCGTATAGACACTCCCCCTTGCTTGGGATTGGACGGATCTGTCCAATCCTGAGCAAGGGGGAGTGTCTATACGCGGCGCAGCGGGGAACACTATAGCTATTCAAATGGAAGCTCTGATGTTCCCCGCACGCTGTTTAACCATGCGGCGGCAGGATCTAGGTATGGGGGGACATGACTGGATTTATGGGGGACATGGCTGCATATGTGGGGGGACATGGCTGCATATGTGGGGGGACATGGCTGCATATGTGGGGGGACATGGCTGCATTTGTGGGGGGACATGGCTGCATTTGTGGGGGGACATGGCTGCATTTGTGGGGGGACATGGCTGCATTTGGGGACACATTTAAAAAAAAGTATCGGTATTCGGTATCGGCGAGTACTTGAAAAAAAGTATCGGTACTTGTACTCGGTCCTAAAAAAGTGGTATCGGGACAACCCTACTTCTAGGATTTCTTCTAAGAAGGGTTTTCAACATGGGTGATCGCAGGTGGGGCAATTGTCCCCCCCCCCCCATTCAGAATCGTCACAAAGGTGTTGTATTTGCCAGCTGCAGTGTCCGCCGTGGCTGCCACTGACTTTTATTCTGTGTCAGCACGTTGTTCTCTGTCCTGACACATCTGATGTCCCTCCCTCACCCCCGGCCCGATCATTGGATGAGATGGCTCGGCCTTTCCGCCGCTCCTCTACAGAGATTGTCTGTCTGTGTACATGCTGTGTAGATCCCGCCGGCGCCTACTCAGTGCAGTCAGTGACCAAGTGATACGCTGCCCTTGTCTACTCATCATCACATCACAGGAAATTCTGACCTGAAGTGAGTGGCATATACAGTTGCAAGCAACAGAAGAAGAACCACAGGTAACCACAGTTAAAAAGAGCATTTTGATTTCGATATTGCTGGAAAGTTGGAGAGCTATTACTGGAAAGATATGTCTCTATGTTAGGAGATAATTCATCTTCTTCACTTTGTATAGGCTGTTTTCATCAATATCAAAATATGGCCACAACAGATCTATATATACATTTCAAAATAAAAAGATGTACATTCTTTAGGCTATATTTATATGGGCATGGTACGCCTGGCCTGAGTAACTTCCAATACAAAGTGAAGGGGAATTATCGCTTATATAACACATATATCTTTCCACTGGAAAGATGTATGTTATATAAGAGATAATTCAGCGTCACTTTTTATTGGAAATTACTCAGGCCAGGCGTACCATGCCCATATAAATATAGCCTAGAGAGTGTACATCTTTCTATATTGCATGGGTGACCTTAAAATGATGCCTCCCCCCCCCCCTGAAAAAAGTTCTGCGGACACCCATGGTTTTAACCATGTAATCAAAGTAACCACAAGTGGTACAGTTCTATTCTGTATGAAAGGAATATATAACAAAAGCATTGTGTAAAGAATGAAACAGGTGCATGCCAATAATAACATGTGTATTACAGGTGCATATAGCTATCACAGTAATTGTAGAGTTCAACATTGAAATAAATTCTGGAAAAACAAAAACCAAAGCTGCGCTTTCACAGCTCTTAGTACCAGACAGACTCTATATTAAGGAGGCTCCATTGGTTCTCCCAGGGGTTTTATACTTGCAGCAGGGGAGAGGGCAAGAATGACCTCAAAACCATGCCATATAGGCTGGTATCAATACAGTACTGGACAAATTGCCCATAGGTCCTCTTGCTACAGGGGAACTTTAAATTTTAGTTTTTTGAGAACGCAAGGCACTTTTCCCCCTATTTTTCTAAACTTTAATGGAACGTCACAAAGTGAATAAATAGTAATAGACTTACATGTCTTTTGTTGCCCCCTCGGAGGAAGGAATTGGGAACACCATGCTTTGACTCGGAATCGCTTTGATCTTCATAGCTTTCAAATTCACTAGAACTCCACTCATAATCCAAAGAGCTGGTTCTGCCTTCTTCACCATTTTCCACATCATCATAAATCATTTCCTCGGGATCTAAGACAAGAAGATACTGGGTTAGACCTAGAATTAAAGTAAAGTAGTTTTAAAGGCATAAGATTTTTTTACCTAAAAGCGAATCTTCCCCCATAAAAGAAAGTGCCTCCCTATCCATCCCTCCCCCACTCCGCTACCAGTATAGCATCTTTTTTTTACACTTTAATGAAAAAGAGTTCGGTCCAGCCTTCAACAAATGTCATTCACCTAGTCAAATGATGTGTACTATGCCCGCTGTGCTTCTTGGGATATGTATGGTCTGTTTTATTCAGAGAGGAAGGGGCGGGGTAAGCGGCATGTCATTGGGTGGCCTGCTGGCTAAACCCAGAAGAGACTATGTGCAATACCGTTTCACAGAGCAGGTACGTATAACATGGTTATTATTTTAGGAAAAACCTATAACCTATAATTTCAGAAAAAAGCATGGGTTTCTGTAGAGTACCTGTTGCGGAGTCTGAATTTTCTCTAGGAACATCATCATAAATAACTTCATCAGGATCTAAAAAGAAAATAAACAAAATACATCCCATATTAGTAAAACAAATCACCCCCCTCGAGTCAATACTTTATAGAACCACATTTTGATGCAATTACAGCTGCAAGTTTTTTTGGGTATGTCTATTAGTTTTGCACATCTAGAGAGTGAAATATTTGCCCATTCTTCTTAGCTCAAACTCTGTCAGATTGGATGAGAGTGTCTGTGAACAGCAATTTTCAAGTCTTGCCTCATATGCTCAATGGATTTAGGTCTGGACTTTGACTGAGCCATTCTAACACATGAATATGCTTTAAACTAAACCATTCCATTGTAGCTCTGTCTGTATGTTTAGGGTTGTTGTCCTACTGGGAGGTGAAGCTCCTCCCCAGTCTCAAGTCTTTTGCAGATTCTAACAGGTTTTCTTCTAAGATTGCCCTGTATTTGGCTCCATCCATCTTCCCATCAACTCTGACCAGCTTCCAAATGTTTCTGCGAAAGCATCCCCACAACATGATGCTGCCACCATCATGTTTCAAAGTGGGGATGGTGTGTTCAGGGTGATGCACAGTGTTAGTTTTCCATCATACATCAGCATTTGCTTTTAGACCAAAAAGTTCAATTTTGGTCTCATCTGACCAGAGCATATTTTTGCTGTGTCCCTAACATGTTTTCTCCCAAACTGCAAACAGGACATCTTATGGTTTTCTTTTAACAAAATATATTTGATAAAGTATGGACTTTATAGACATGAATAGTAAAAATAAAAAGTTTTTATTGGTAACAATTCACACATAATAATATAAAAAAAGACATATACAAACATAACTGCAGCATCCTACAGTTTGGCATTGCTATCGCCAACTCTAGCCTCTGAATCATGGTCAACGAATCTGGCGACCCTGATAATATCCAGCATGGCTGGAATAATTTCTTGGAATAATAGATTAGCTATACATGTTTCACGATGTGTGCTTCTAATTTACATTCTTTTCTCCAAGGACATTGGATATAGTACAAATAGTACCTTCTCAGCATAAATAATAAAAGAGGGGCTTATTTAATGACTGTCAATAGGACCATTAACTTGGAAAGGCATCTCACTTGGTAGTATAAACTTTTATAGTTCAGTATAGGAATACTGATTGGTGAACAATTTGTCAATCAAAGACCAGTCATCTGTATCATAGTTGTAACTGATCACCTATTTTTTTTTCCATGCATGTCAAAACAGATCCAATAGACAAGTTCTCAAGTAAACAGTCTTAGACATGCCACAGACATGCTGAGCCTGGCTGTAGGAGCACGGTGGAGACTTATTGTGATTGCAAGACAAAAGAAAGAATTATTTTGGACTAGCTATGACTAAACACTAAGTATGGTGTGAAACGTGTCAGCTCTGCCGGTATGCTGGGACTTGTAGTGCTGTTTTTTATCTTGGATTTTTTACAATAAAGGCAATTTTTTTGTTCGAAGTGCGGCTGTGGGAGTGGGAGTGCGGCTGTCCAGAAGAATTATTTCTTTTGTCTTGCAATCTCATATGCATTGCCTGCACTCGTGGTCCTGGGGGAAGCACTCCCAGGTCAGCTATTTTCGGAAACTCGTGACGCGCCTTATCCGCCACGTCAATCATGTGGGCTAAGTCCCAGGTGACATTGCGCCGCTGCATAGAAACGCCTACTCCCACGGGAGTGAGAACCCGGAAACAGGGTGGAAAAGAACAATAATACGTTATGTACAGCGAAAAAAACAAAAACAAACAGCATACTGTACATGTCGGAAGTATGCTGAATGTAATGGTATATACATGTTTTTAGGGTGAACCTCTGCTTTAAGCCCAGGTTGGTTCACACTGCTGCAGGATTGAAATTGTGCAAATTCAGCTGAACTCACACGATTTCTTTCCCACATGTCAGTCTGACGATTTCAGAGACATCTGTGTGGTTTCCTGCACAGATGTCTTTTGAAATAGCACCTGAAATTTCCAAAAGAAGTACAGAAACTACTTTTGGGAATTGGTGAGGCGCTGCAAAGTTGGCATCGCACCCATTTGGATGGTTCCATTGTGCGCAATCGCCGCCGATAAGGCATGCGATTTGACATGTGAAAATCACATCAACGTGAACCAGGGCTCTGTGAGTGGTGCTGTGGGTAGAGGGAACACTCTAGTTTGCCTTCCTTGACAGTTGAGGAGACTTGGTTAGAACTAAACCCAGCTCCACTAAAATATGAAAGCCATTTTCAGTGAAGATGCTTTTTTTAAATGAATTTGAACAAAAAAAAATCTGTGAAATGCATTTATGTGTAAAATAATGTTGTAGGCAGAAAGGTTAGTTAATAAAAAAGGTTAAACAATCAAACAGAAAAACGCATTAAAAATATTTACTTTCCATCCATTCTGTATTTGCTGGATCTGAAACCCACTTGGCCAATACATCCTCTTCGTTTGACGCTTGAAAGACCTCACTTTAAAGAGAATTAAAAGATTGTAAAAGCATTTAATTGCATGACATGCACAAAAGGATAGAATACAGTATGTGTAACGGCTAAGTTCAAGTTTTTTCCCCCTCCAAATTCCAGCTCCCTTATGTACCAATATACCATTAATGTA
The DNA here is from genome assembly GCF_905171775.1 of Rana temporaria. Lineage (NCBI taxonomy): Eukaryota > Metazoa > Chordata > Amphibia > Anura > Ranidae > Rana > Rana temporaria. The sequence continues at coordinate 209,396,783 of NC_053492.1, read as the reverse complement.
CCTCTGTTGAAGAAATGTAAAACCTCTCTCTTTATTCTAGAGCAAAAAAAAACCTCAGCTTCCAGTTTCTCCTATAGAAAACTCCTCCATGACTTTCTGGTATAAGTCCTTTGCAAATGGAAAACTGTTCGTGGACTAGTAGGAAGTAGTTCAGCAGCTCATGGACACACACTCTGCCCCATGGATCAGATTGCACCACCCACCTCTGTACTTAAATGTAATCATTGTCAGTGAGCACCGTTTTCGCTAAATACGCAGCCAGTGTCTTCCTCCGCTGATCAATCGTTTTGTACCTTCCCTTCACTTTTTCCAATTATGCACAAATGAAATAAATAAGAATTAACTTTTCACATGATTGGATAATTGAAATGATTTTTTACTTTTTTTGTGTGAAGATTCTCAACCCAGAGTAAAAAACTATGCCCCCCCCCCCAATACTTACCTGAGCCCCATTTAGATTCAACAATGTCCACGAGAGCCTTGCCTTTCCGGGGACTCACACTCCTGATTGGCTTTTGGCGGGAGCCATTAGCTCCTGCCACTGTCAATCACAGCCAGTGAGCCAATTAGGAGATGGAGGGTCGGACCAAGCTGCGGCTCCATGTGTAAATGGACACAGCAAGCTGCTTGCTCTGGGGGCACCCAACAGAAGGGAGGAGCCAGGAGCACTGACATGGGACCCAACAACAGGAGGATCCAGGCTGCTGTGTACAAAACCCCTGCACAGAGCAGGTACGTATAACATGTTTGTTATTAGTTTTTTTTTTTTTTAAACAAGGCTTTAATATCATTTTAAAGCGGAGATCCACCCAAAGGGGAAGCTCTGCTTGCTCGCACAGTCCACTTTTTGAGTGGAAGGGGAGAGCGGGTACCTAGTTTTGACAGGTACCCGCTCTCATTTCCGGGTAAGATCACTGCACAGCGATCTACGTAATTTCCAGCCCCTCCTCCTTCCCCCTTTCTAAATGGTCCCACTGTCTTCTGGGACACACACATTGAGAAAGTGCAGCACGACTCACGAATGCACAGTAGGAAACAGGCTGTGAAGCTGCAAGGCTTCACTTCCTGTTTCCCTTACTTCAATTAAGCTTTGTCAAAAAATCCTGGAAGCTGATTGGTTTCTATGCAGAGCTGCACTCTCAAGTTTTAGTAAATCAACCCCAGTGTGTTTTCTATAGTATTAAAGAATTATTTTTTGTGTCAGTGTTTTAGCTAGGATAAAAAATCTAAATAGCATTGCTTTTGGGTATAGCCACATGGTGAGTCATGGTAATGGCAAGAAAGATACACATACATTTAAAATATATATTTTTTTTTACTATTTTGGGACAGATTCTTAAAAATATATATATTAAAAGAATCAGGAGAAATCCATTACTATTTATTACCAAATGAAGGTCCAATTAATGCTGAAAAACATGGCAAATTCACCTGGACACACCAAGTAGTTGCAATGATATGTACAGATTAGCAAATACATGTCTAATGCCACGTACACACGATCAGAATTTCCGATGAAAAAAGTTGTGTGTGGGATCTGACTTTTTTCCATTGGTGTTTGGAAATAGAACATGTTTGTTTTTTTTTTTTTTCTGATGAAAAAAAAAGATAGGAAATTCCCATCGTCTGTGGGAAAAAACCCATGCATGCTCAGAATCAAGTTGACACGGAAGCATTGAAATTCATTTTTCTCGGCTCGTCCTCATGTTTTATGTCACTGCGTTTTGGACGGTCGGAATTTGGTCTGACAGTGTGTATGCAAGACAGCTTGAACGGAATTCCGACGAAAAATTCCATCGGATTTTAGGCCATCGGAAATTCTGATCGTGTGTATGGGGCATAAGTTGCAAAACTGGGATAAGGCATTAAGATTTGTTCTACCTTTTGTCATGAAGGGGTAAATGAAAAAAAAAAAAATGGTCCAGTATAATAGGATGAACATATAGCCATGTGTAGATCTTATTTGGGAATAGGTACCTGTAGTACTGGAACCATATAAGTACTAGCAACTACACTATTCTACCAAAGTATTGGGACACCTCCCTTTACACGCACATGAAATTTAATGGCATCCCAGTCTTAGTACGTAGGGTTCAATATTGAGTTGGTCCACCTTTTGCAGCTTTAACAGCTTCAACTCTTCCGAAAAGGCTGTCCACAAGGTTTAGGAGTGTGTCTATGGGAATGTTTGACCATTCTTCCAGAAGCACATCCGTGAGGTTAGGGACTGATGTGAACGAGAAGGCCTGGCTCGCAGTCTCCGCTCTAATTCATCCTAAAGGTGTTCTATCGGGTTTCAATAAGAGGAGCAGTGGAGGAGGGGACAGCTCCCACACTGCCTGAAAGATGCCGCTTGCAGGACTTTTTCTAATGTCCTGCAAGCACAGCGCTTTAGTGTGAAAGCACTCGGCTCTCACACTGGTGCTGCAGGGGAGATATTTTTCATGTGCCATTTTTAGCCCTTTAGCACCTGAAAAACACCTTAGTGTGAAAGTAGCCTTAAAGTGGAGGTTCCACCTGAAAAAAAAATTTACACCAAAAAAATAAAAATGTTTTACTTAACCTAAATAGCTGTTGCTATGCGGAAGTGTCGAATCTGCCTCTTCATCCTCCGCGGCGGATTCTCTTCCTCCTCCTACACTCTGTGTCTTTTTGTGAATGGGGTGCGCTGCATTCTGGGAACTGTGTGTGTCCCAGAAAGCAGCCGGCCCATTCACAAAGCGCCATGCTGCTCGCGCATGCGCAGTAGGAAACGGGCAGTGAAGCTGTACGGCTTCACTGCCTGTTTCCCTTACTGTGGATGGCGGCGCTTGGCTAGGACAGGTAAGTGTCCTTATAAAAAGTCAGCAGCTCCAGTGTTAGTGGCTGCTGACTTTAAATTTTTTTTTTTTTTGTAATGGAACCTCCACTTTAACTTCCTGCATGTACAGTCTCCTTTTGCATTTAGAGAAATCAGTGATTTTCAGAAATGCAAGTACAATGGATATATTTGAATTGACTATGAAATAGCTAAAATACAAGTTACTAATCTAGAATCGCTGTTTACCTTGAATAGTGGTTGTCAGTCAGAACCTGGAAGTGAGGATTGGGCACTTCCTCTTGAATCCCTGCAAAAAGAAAAAATTATATATGTTAATTTATTGGTTTTCACTATCATTACTCATATTCTTTGTCCTGCTCTGCACATGCATATTTAATATTAATACTCACTGGTCTCTATTTAATATGTTGTCTAGTAACGGATTGTAGATGACAGTAAAAGTAAAGTGATAGAAAGTAGAGTCTGTATATATTCAGCCAAATGGATTATCACATTCTCGAATACCAGCACAAAAAGGAACAGCTTCAGTATCAGCAAATATCCTAACATTCCAGAACATGTATAATCCAGATCATCAATTAAAAAAAAAATGATTAACACAGCCACGTCTTGCACTGGAATAGCTAGACAAAGCATGAGTAGAACTAAATACAAAATACATTCTCATAGGGATCATTATTGCAAGTACATCTAAACCCTAAACGCAGAACCTTATTGTGAACCATTAAAAAAAATAGCATTTTATGAATGGCCAAGGGGAAAGATGGCATATAAACAACATTCCATGTATAAGAAAGCAGCACTCATATCCACAGTGGGTCAGAAGCATAGCAAGAGCTATACTTTTTTGGCATGAATAAAAGTATACATTTTAAAGAAATGGCAGCGATCCTGGATGTATATGGATGAGACCACATACTTAATCAGAGGTAACTTTTTTATAATGCAGAGGATTTTCAGGAAGTGCCTGCACAAGGATCTTTAAGGCTTACCAGATATGTATTTATTTATTGTTTTACCTTGTTAAAAAGATATGTCTATAAAGTTCAATCAAAAATAGCATTAATAACTTGCTTCCTCAGAAACTTAAGGGCCAAGTCACACTGACTTGCGCTAAAATGCATGCACATCTCCAGCCATTTTAGTTGTGTTTTAACGTGTGCAGACGTCTGATGGCATACATTTTGACTTCCGTTAACATATGTTTTGCATTTTAGCGCCACGTTTTGATGTGAATAGGACACATCAGAAATTATTGTTTTTCAAATGTCCTTCCATTGATCTGCGTTTTGCAGCTGTGCTAAAACGCACTAGTGTGAATTGGCCCTAAACGTAGGGTTGACCCAGAGAAAGGCAAAACAAAGCATGTCCTAATTAGAAGTTCCTTGGCTCAACAATCTACAGTACTTTATAATAACCAAATAACCCAATATTTTCTAGCACTCAACAGACGCCATTTCCTACTACTGCTCTATAAAAAAATATATGCAATGTTTGTGACATATTTAATAAATGAAGTATTTAAATATTAGGATTGCATCCTGTAATTATCAGTTAGTTGAAATGAACCCACATGGTAGTGATAACTATCTTTGTGCTACTAAAATGTATGGGTTAAAAAATTCTGGTAAATTTTCAACTCTTCTGTCTGGTGTATGGAACAGCATATGTATTCTGGAATAATCACATTTGAATTTTGCTTTCCAATATTTTTTAGACATTGAAAATTATAGGACTGATGAAAGTGAATTTACCAGCTTTCATTTCACCAATCTATTTTTTTCTGATATCCAAATAAAATAAATGACTTGGCCAAATAATCCAAAGCATAGAAAAAGTATGGCAAGCCTTAAATGTTGTAATATTATCCAAAGCTCTAATGTGCAGGTTACTCTGCGTAATTGGCACATGTTGATAGGGAATTTCAAAAAATGCATATTTACCGTCAATCAAGAATTTCTTGACTTTACAGAAAGTAATAACTAGAACAATAACTGCATAATTTTGTTTCTGGTGAAGCGTGATGAAGGCAGTCTATGTGTAGAAATATGTATACTTTTGCAATGCCACAACGTGATCTTCCTTTAACAAACCTATGTTCAAAATCTCCTTGCCCTTTGAGTTTGCTAAGAAATCATCTAATACACACTCAGGATTATAATGAGATTACATAAATGAAGGATTTTACACTTATAACTTCTGGGCTCTGGGCTTCAGGAAAATGGCAACCTCCGGTAAGAAGAAACGCTAGAAGCAATTTACAGCACACATAAATATTAATGTGGAATGCATGTTCCTTGCTAAAGAACATTATTTGTTATCAAGTTGTTATGTGTAACGTTCTGCCCTAACTGCAGCCCCATTAGGAAACAATTCAATAAAAATTGTCGTAGCCACTTTGACAGCACCTAACTCCTCCTCATGTTGTATAATCATCAGCAGTAGTTTAATAAAATGTAAAGCTTTTTTTTTTTTTTAATGGTGTTGAGAAGGGTCCATTGGGAAAATTCACCCCTCTATTTGGACTGGTGACAAATGTGTAAAAAAAAAAATGAGGGGAAATCCAAAATTCCGCTTTGCTTCTGGGATAGGAAGTGACGGCAAATCTATCATGGAGAGAAAAGACAGTGGGGGAAAAAAAACTCAAATGATGTCTTAACCATTCCCTACTCTATTTAAAGGCAGGGAGAGCAGAGGGGAAAAAAATGTATTCAGTGTTACCTTGTTCATCTACTGATATGTTGCGAATAATGACTGGAGTAGAGTATGCTGGAAGCAGCAAAGGCAGGTTAGATGGCACAGCATACCCACATGGCACAGGAACGGAATAACCACTTGGCACTCGAGGACTTGTATTGCCATCCACTGTTTCAGGCTCTTGAGATGTGGCAGAATCACCTTCTTGAAAGGGTGCAATGTCAATCACAGAGTAAGGGTTCACCTTTCTTGGAGCTGTGCTCAAATCATTTTCTGTTTGCAGATCTTGACATAAAACATTTTCACTATCTGGATGATCTAATTCTATAGCAAAAAAAAAACAAATAAAAAAAATACACAGAATTAAATGATAAATCCACGTTTGTGAAAAAAAATATAGCAAATAAAAAATATAGAATATACAAATTTAATAAAAATTATATTTTGGTGAGATAATCCTTAAAACATGGTTCACACCAGTGCAGTTTTGAAATAGCGCTACTTCAGCACGATTTTAAAGCTGTCTGTTCAGTGCAAAAAAAAAGTAGTGCAGGAACCTTTTTCAAAGTTGCTGCGACTTGAGTCGCAACAATTTGAACAGTTCCATTGCCGGCAATGGAGTGCGATTTGTCATGTGATTTTAACCTGTCAAATCGCATGACAAATCGCACTGGTATGAACCAGGGCTAAGGGTTAATTGCTTCTGCAGACACTGGATCTTTCCTCATTAGTATTAGTACACTGCAAGTGCCTCAGCTGTTTACATTGAACATCGATACTCCCATTCAGGAATCAGTTTTCCAAGGACACAGTAGAACAGAAGCAGGTAGGACTCTGCTACAAAGCTGGTTAAAGGGGTTTTCCACCTTTTTTTTAAGTTTATTAAAAGTCAGCAGCTACAAAAAGTGTAGCTGCTGGCTTTTAATAAACTGACATCTACCTGCTCCACGGCTCCAGCGACGCACCGGCCGGGGGTCCGCTCCTCGCCCCCCCTCGCTGGCCGTCGTCTTCATTCTTAGTGTGGGCACCCAGCAGTGACAGCTTTCGGCTTCACGGCCGGGCACCCACTGAGCATGCGCGAGCGGCAGTGTGCATGCGCGAGCGGCGCCATCCGATTGGACAGGCGCTCGCCTACAGGGAGGGGCTGTGAAAAGGCGATTAAGCTAATCGCCCCTCGGCGGAAGGAGGAAGTGGGAGAGGAAGTCCCCTTCTCCTGAAGCCCCCACTCCCCCCCCCAAAAATAATTGGCATGGCATGTAAGGGGGCGAGGAGTGGGTTAAGAGGAAGTTCCATTTTTAGGTGGAACTCCTCTTTAAAGTCCTTGCAATGTTTATAGATCCCCAGAGGGGATTTTTTTTTCTCAAGAAAAGTGTAGCTTCTCTTTAAAGACCAAGTACACCTTTAAAAAATTATAATAAATTCACATTTTGCAGGAAAAAACTGTGCATTTATTATTTTTATTTTAAGGAGCCTGCAAAGCATTGCACCTGCGATCAGTAGATTGGAGGTGCAAAGTCATGTTCCTGTCAGTTCTCTGTATAAGCTTTTGATTGAAAGCTGAATGACAGGAGAATAGACTACCACTGCGCTAATGAGCGTGCTCATATTCCATTGAAAACTGCAAGTCTATCTGCCACAGAGGAAGATGGGACTTGAAGTTTATTCATTCACAGGTCTCTGTTTTTTAAAAATGACAACAGCTGCGGGGAGAAGAACCCCTGTCCTGCGGTCATGAGAAGGAACTCGGGGGCGAGGAGGTTTAGGAACAAGTTACATGTTAAACCCCAAATACAGGTGTAACATGTTCCTAAAATTTTACTTAGCCGTTGAATTACCTATGAAATATTGGTTTACTTCTAGTTTGATGTACCTTCATGTGAACTCCACAATAAAGCGTTTATAATCTGTTCAATTTCTTTTGATAAAAGGAGCATGTCGAATTAAAATGATTAACAATTAAAGTCAATCTTTAATGTATTTAAAAAGTGCCCAAAGGCATGCCCTGACAAAAAAAAGTCTGTAAATATTTATCTTCCCCACTGCCTGCGCCGCTGACACTGCTCCACTAAGGAGGAATGGTTCTCCGAAGTCTGGGAAGCCGAAAAACATTCAGAAGTGTCCATCTCCTTGGTTCTCTCAGTGGTTCCTCCTGACTACCTACATCTCATTAGTGGGTCATATCGTGATGTGGAGGTCAGAAAGAGGGGCCACTGTGTGCTTCAGTGGACCAAAGATTTCAACATTCCTGTAAGCATCTATTTCCCTGCAGACATCAGAGGACCATTTACCTTGAACAGAGGAATGTTCAGTAGCCCAGGGATCTGGAAAGCCTGATTCTGCAACGTATGCATTCAGACTGGTTAAAAATATATGACAGGGTAGCTTTAAAGCGGAGCTCCAGGTTCCTTAAGGAAACATTTTAAGTCAGCAGCTACAAATACTGTAGCTGCTGACTTTTAATATTAGGACCTGTCCTGGAATCCAGCGGTGTCTTCACCCCAGCAGTTTTTAAAAAAAAAACGGCTCTCAGTTGCTGCTACCGCCATTTCTTACAAGGGAAACCGGCAGTGAAGCCTTGCGGCTTCACACTCGGCTCCCTACTGCACATGCGTGAAGCGCGCTGCGCTTTGTGAATGGACCAGAGGCGGGGAAAGGAGGAGGGGGCCGAACTTCCGGCGAACTTCGCTGCAGTGATGTCACTCAGAAAAACAGGTGCCAAATGTGGCAGCGGAGGGGGAGAGGAAGCAAACGAGTGGGGGTTCCCCTTTGGGGTGGAGCTCTGCTTTAAGTTAATCAAATGTCATAATTAATACTAACTTGCATTTGTCTGAGACTTTGAAATGGGTTTAGATACATGTGCTTTTTAACCATGTCTCTTTGGAAATTATTTACAACATTCACAGCTTTAATCTATATCTACAGGTTCGCACGTACATTTACTACACTTTTGCTGGACAACATTCATCCATGATAAAAGGCATATTTGCTGACATTTGCCAACATCTGTTCTACAAGGAGAGGTTACTGTAATCTTCACTTTGTTTCCATTTGGCAAATGTTACAATCCCTGGACATATGTTGGATTATGCTAAACACTTTCTAACCTGGCATGAGATGTAATTGCATTTCTACCCATAAAAATCAGTGTCCAAATTGCTTTTTTGTTATTGCACACTTTCAGCAGTTGGAGATCAGTTTTCATTTTCTTCATGAAAAATATTTATACAAACACGGCATGGCTCACCTTGAATTCCGCCACCCCAAGACACCAGATGTGTGTGTAGTGAAAGGAAACAGTTTCTCTAGGGTTTCTAATATAATATTTGGTATTAAATAAAATATCATTCATGTCTTTTAGAATAAAGGCTAACAATGCCGTAAGTAAAAATAAAGCAACGTATCAGCACTATGGAGAGCTCCAGCTGGTAGTCTTGCTAATCTTAAACTGGCCATACACTAGAGCAAAGGTGTCAATCACAAGACCCGCGGGCCGAATCCGAGCCATTTCATGTGGCCCTCGCACCTCTACTGCAGCTGCAGGATAGCTCCAGCCCTTCTCTGGTCCTCCTCCAGACCCTTACTTTCTGCTTTCAAGCAATGCATCCATCTTCTTCCCAGCAGCAGCATAAAGTAAGGGGGTACTGTGTGTAAGGGAGAGTGGGGGACTCAATTTCTGATGGTGGGGTGACTCTTGACATCCAATGTAAGGGGAGGGGATGCGCTAGACATGTAATCTTATAGATACAACTGACCCTTTTGTGGGCAATCATAATACTGATGTGGCCCACAATGAAACTGAGTTTGACACCCTTGCACTAGAGGATTTTTGATCAATTATTCACACAGAAATTCTCATAAGTACACTTAATGACTTTGATGAATGTTGTTTGTAAGTACTTCAAAAACAATACTTTTAACATTAGATTTTGGAGTGAATGGACTAAAAAAAAAATGTATTGTTTGAAATTAATTTGTTTGAGAAAAAAACGTCCATCCTGTTCCTCACATTTTCTTGTCACTGTAGTCCAAAATGAATGATGATTTGAATACACTAGCCGAAAATCAAAACAAAAATCTACTCTGTGGCCAGCATAACACCTTACAAAAACCAAGGTAATGCGCTATAAAAATGCACCAGCTAATGTTCAGCTGTATGTCTTCTGAAAATACTTCTGTGCCTCAAAGTAGGGTTGTCCCAATTCCACTTTTTTAACACCGAGTACAAGTACTGATACAGTGGCACTAATATGCAGCACTGATGATGCTTGGACTGTCAGTAGTTTTTTTTTACAACAATTTTTTTTTTTACCATGCTTTCTTTTTCTCTTTTTTTGGGTAGTGGACGGTGTCAGGTTTGTTTTTTTATTAAAAAAAATATTATTCTTACAATTTAATCTTTTCAATATTTATTTATTACAATTCTCTTTTTTTTAGCACTGTTGGGGGTGGCTTTGGTGAGATGTTAAGAGTCTTAACGGAACCCTGACATTTCCCTTTTGAGACAGGGAAAGGAACTAAGGACAGAGATTCCCCAGTCGCTTTCTCTGCAGCCTCAGCTGCACTGAAGATAAAAAGGACAGGAGACAGCGGCTCCTCTCCATTCATAAACTGAAGCATCTTAAACACAGTTTACGATAATCAGTGACAGTTATGAATGAACAGAGACATTGATCACTCATAACTGTCACTCAGAAAAGGAAGGAGCCAGTAAATGACATATTTACCTGCTCCTTCCTTCGCTCTCCATCCTAACAGATCAAGGACAGTGGGGAAAAGCATGTAGGGGGATTGAGGAGCACAGAAGAGGACCAGAGCATGCAGGGGAACTGGAGCATGGAGGGAGACTGGAGCATGCAGGGGGACCGGAGGAGTACAGAGGGGGACCGGAGGAGTACAGAGGGGGACCGGAGGATGATATAGGGGACAGTCGGGAAGATCGGGTCCAGTGCTGGGGAGGAGTTACAATCACTGATCTCCCTTTATAGATTTCAATAAAGCAGCTGAAAGCGGCGGGAGGGAGAGCAGGAGAGAAGCGACTGTCAGCTGCTTTATTGAAATGTATACAGGGAGCTCAGTGATTGGAACTCCTCCCCAGTGTCGCACGATCACCCCTGACTGTCTAGGTATCGGATTAAGCATCGGAGCATTTGCCTGAGTATAAGTACTCAGGCAAATGCTCAGTATCGGCATCTAGTACTAGTATCGGTATCCGTGCAACCCTACCTAAAAGGTTACATTTGGTCAGCAAAGATAAACATGGGGAATATTTAAAAAAAAAGAGTGGAATATTTTTTGGGACTCAACGTTCATGCAAGGTTCAGAAATATTGGTGTAAGGTTAAAATGTTTTGTAAAATCCATTCAAATGGTAACACAAGAATTCTCAAGGATTTAGTCAATCTGCTAGAAACAACAACTTAACAAATGTCATATTATACAGTTATGCAGTGACCTTTAGTACCAACTCCAAATGAATGTGTAGATGAATACTGCATTATAACAGAGAATCACTGAGAAAGTACATAAAGAATAGCCCGTACCTCCTGTCTAAACTCTGATAACAAACACTCCAAAAATGTCATATAACCAAGGTTGCTTTCAGGATTGCATGAAATAAAACAAAAGCCTTTATTTGACAGTTCTTCCCCCCTCCAGTAGCAAAAACAGAGTGTCATTTATCAGAGAGAGTACAAGTGAATAATGGCACGTAACCTAAACCTGAGTACAGATTCACATTAATGCCCACTTCTGACCCTTTTTTTTTAAGGGTTTTAACCACTTAAGACCCGGACCATTATGCAAGTAAAAGGACCTGGCAAGTTTTTGCTATTCGGCACTGTGTCGCTTTAAATAAAAATTGCGCGTTCGTGCCATGTGGCTCCCAAACAAAATTGGCGTCCTTTTTTTTCCCCACAAATAGAGCTTTATTTTGGTGGTATTTGATCACCTCTGGGTTTTTTATTTTTTGAAAAAAAAATATATATATTTTTTACTTTTTGCTATAATAAATATCCCCAAAAAATATCGAAAAAAATAATTCCCCTCAGTTTAGGCCAATACGTATTCTTCTACATATTTTTGGTAAAAAAAAAAAAAAATCACAATAAGCATTTATTGATTGGTTTGCGCAAAAGTTATAGCGTTTACAAAATAGGGGATAGTTTTATGGCATTTTTATTAATACATTTTTTTTTTACTACTAATGGCGGTGATCAGCGATTTTTTTCATGACTGCGACATTATGGTGGACACATCGGACAATTTTGACAAATTTTTGTGACCATTGTCATTTCGCAGCGAAAAAGTGCTATAAAAATGCACTGACTACTGTGAAAATGACAATGGCAGTGAAGTGGTTAACCACTAGGTGGCGCTAAGGGGTTATGTGTGCCCTAAGGGAGTGATACTTACTGGCTGTAGGCGTGACGTCACTGATCGTCATTCCCTATATCAGGGAACAGACGATCAGTGTCACTGTCATAGTGAAGAACAGGGAAGGTGTGTTTACACACACCTCTCCCCGTTCTTCAGCTCATGTGACCAATCGTGGGACACCGGCGGCGATCGGGTCCCGAGGTCACGGAGCTTCGGACCCGGTCACATGCGTGACCCACGGCTGGGCTCTTAAAGGTGACGTACCTGTACGTGCCTGTGCGTAGCCGTGCCATTCTGCCAAAGTATATAGTCGGTGGGGGGTCCTTAAGTGGTGAAGAAATCCATACGAGGCTTGTAAAATATGAGGCTCTTCAGTATAGTTTTTATGAGCCAAGTTAAAATGGAACTTCAGTCATTTTTTCATCTTATCTATTAAATCATCTGCCCTTGTTGTTTTAACTTTGGATAGTAAAACATTTTTTTTCTGCCAGTAAATATCCAGCCCACTTCCTGTTTCTTGTCTGGTAAAAAGTCTAGGCTTATGACATCATGCACAGCTCTCTCACTCACTCTCCTGTCAGTTTGCCAGGAAGGGAGGGGGGTGAGTCATAAAGGGGCCAATGAGAGCTGCAGAGATGGAGGTGTGCCTTTGTGTGTCTGTGTAAATCCAGGAAGTGAACAGGCAGCAGCTTCAGCTGCCCACAGTTAAAATGGAAGCAGCCACACACAAAGGAGGGAGATTTCTGCAGAATATTTGGCAAGTACAAAATCACAATTTATATAACAAAATTTGCATGTAGCCCAGCTCCAGCCAAAATGATTAATTTCGTTTTGATCATGGCAGGCAAAAGTTATTGCTCTAAGAACTGATGAGAAAGATTTCTAATGGCAACACAAACCAATTTTTTTTTAGTAAAGTGAAGGAGGGTTAAAACCTCTCACGTTGTTTTTATTGCGGTCTGTGCCTTTCAGTGCCAGTACCACCCATATCCCTAAAGCCTGGTATACACTTCAATATACACCTTTATTCCGTTCAACTCAGCAGGCTCAATGGAAAATAAAACTGAGAAGCTAGCTGTACTAACCAACTAGCTGATGTTAATACATCAATCTCCACACTGAGCTATTGTGACCCCCCCTCCGCCAAAACACACTGGTCAGCGCTTGCAGCCATTGGCTGCAAGCGCTGACTGGATGCAAAAATGTGTAGAGAAAAACCGGGACGGCCGCACTCCAAAAATAAAAATTTGTTCCTTTTAATAAAAACTGGTCACAACATGAATATGTCACAGCAAAAAATCAGGAAAAGAGCCAACGCGTTTCACACTATCATACAGTGCTTATTCATAGCTACTGGATGCAGATCAGCTGTTATTTTCCCAACATGCCGTTTGACAGAAGTGGGATGTTCGGCCGGCTTCTGTCAGACAGGCTGCTGTACACACAGACCGAATGTCTGTTGAAACAGCCGATATTTGGCCTGTGTATGCCAAGGTTTATTTCTTGTACAAATGTCACAGGGACGGAAAGTAAAATAAAATATTTGCAATAAAATCACAGACAGAAACAAACCTGACAGAAATTTTAAAACTTCCCTGCTCTATCCAGAACTTCTGCAGCATACAGTCCTTTGATATGAAGGCTGCCTTAGTTTTCTTGCCATCTTGATCTTGCCAGAAATGTAGAGTCCTTGTCACTTTCTGTGAGCTGTACAGAAGAAAACCTTCCTTGCTAGCTATCTCCTGTAAACTACTAATTTGTCTTGCCACTTCCAATCTCCATGTAATCAAGATGAAGAGATACAGACATGTTTCTTGTCCATATCAGGAGAGTAGGCTAGGGTGACAACCTAAACCTCCTTAGATTAGTAAAGGAGTGACCAGGCCACCCAGGAACAGGAAGTGTGTGATTTGCAAAATTAGGTAAAAATAAAAACAAATTAAACTTGAAAAAATAAAACCAATGCAGCTACCCCACCAAACATTAGTAATCTTCAATGTATTACATTTCAGTTTTTTTTTGTTTAGATATACTTTAAAAACCTCATCCTACCTGGAGGATCTGGAAGTTTAAAGTCCAGGTCAATGAGATCACCCTCAGCAGTTTGGATGGGTTGTCTGCCAGCTTCTGGAGCATCATCTCCACTATCAAACTCAAATTTTTCCCCCTCGTCTTCTTCTTCATCTTGGGCACATTTTAAGTCATTTTCAAAAACTATGAAGTAAAAATACAAACAAAAAAAACAATTTTACATATCCAAGAAATAAATCAAAGAGTCAGCTGTATAGAAGCAAGAATTTGAAAATGACTGCAGTTAAGCCATTACAGGCATCAATGGGTCCCTCATGCCAAAGCAATACAGGATACAGGTTCACAACCCAAAATATATATATATATATATATATATATTTATTAAAAAAAATATATATACAAATGCTTAGGCTTGGTTCACACTGCAGTGACTTGAGATCCGACTTGTGTGGCAAGACATGTGATATGCCATGTTGGTCAATGAGAGCGGTCTTAAAGCGGAGCTCCGCTGTAAAACAAAAACAAAAACTTAAAAGCCAGCAAGCAGCTGCAAATACTGCAGCTGCTGACTTTTAATAAATAGACACTCACCTGTCCTGGAGTCCAGTGACGTTGGTAGCAGAAGACGAGCAATCGGCCATCTCTCTGCTGCCCCCACCACCATCCTCTGTGAGGGAATCAGGAAGTGAATCGTTGTGGCTTCGCTGCCCGATTCCCTACTGCGCATTCGTGAGATGCGCTGTGCCGTCCTCACTGGTCCCCTGCTGTGTTCTGGGAGCCGTGTGTTTCCCAGAACACAACAGGGGGGACGGAAGACGGGAAGTGACGTACTACCCGCAGGTCCCCACAGTGTGTTCCTGGAAGTGGGTGCAAGTACAAGTATCTGCACCCCCCTCCCCTTGAAAGGTGCCAAATGTGACACCGGAGGGGGGAGGGTTCCGATGAGCGGAAGTTCCACTTTAGGGTGGAGCTCCGCTTTAATTAGCACTACTGAAGTTGTTTCGACTTTAGAAAAGGTTCCTGCACTACTTTGATCCAACTTTGACACAACTTCAATGCCACAGAGTGTAAAAAGTCCTTTCAAAGTCACATCAAAATCTTCTCAAAGTCTAACTCCAAAGTTGCCCTGAGTCTGCTTAGTGTTAACCAAGCCTAAGGATTCACTTTTTACAGATGTTCATTATTTTAATGCATACTGTTTTTTATAAAAAGAAAAGAAAGGAGGGCGCACCGACCTTGTGCATTACCACTTAAAATGTATTATTAAAACAGAATAAAAAGCAATGGTCCTACTCACAAGACAATCATAAGTAAGCGCTTTTCAGACAGCTGGACTGGACCTCACGCCACCTGCCAGTAGAACTTCAAACATCTGGCGAAACACCAGAGCGCAGGAGGTTTTGTGTCTTTACTATTTTTTATAGCCAGGGGCCATGCAAACTCGTACACATTTTGTACATAGCACTTGTCTGTTTTCCAGCAGCATAAAGAAAAAATACCATTCATTACAATGTAGCTAGTTCACATTTTTGTGCAAGCTCTGCTACATTAGTAGGACACGCGGCATTTCTGTATATTGTCACACATTAGGCTGGGGCCTTAATATGAATGCTTAGCAGAAGAAGAAAAAAAGTATCATGCATTTTTATAAATTTCAAGCTTATCTGCTCTATGGAGAAATGATATTGTTGAATACTTCTCCGACACATTTATAGCACAAGAACAGTACCTGCATTTATAGCCCTTGTGAAACAAGCCACATGCAGTAACACAAACTCCTAAAAGAGTAAAAGAGCCTGGAAACAGTTCCATTGCATGAAACTTCACAAAAAAAAAATATATATATATGTATATATATATAGCAATAAGATTAAAACAATTCAAATAATACACATCAGTGATTAAAACACTCCAATGGCATTTACCGATTCAGCTAGATTTCAATACTGAATCCAAATATATGAAAAATGTTAACCAACACATACAAGGTAAGACTCGTAGTAGACATGTTCTCATAGCTTGGTTAATTAATAACCCAGGAGGATGCTGGGAGCAAACAATGGAAGAAAATATTACCATTGCTATTTTTGCTGTTTATATATTTTTGTTTTTCTTTTAAATTTTTGTGAAGGGTCCCAGTGGCATTAAAGTACTGTATAACTAAACACTTTGTAAAGTGGAGTTCCACCCAAAAATGGAACTTCCGCTTTTCTGAATCCTCCCCCCCTCCGGTGTGACATTTGTCTAATACAGGTATTTTGCGCCCACTTCCGGGCATAGAGAACCGAGCCACCCATGGGTATCTACGCCACTTCCGGCGCCTCCTCTCCCCCCCCCCACACTGTCTTCTGGGAGACACACAGGTCCCAGAAGACAGCAGGGACCACTGGGGTCGTGCATGCGCAGTAGAAAACCAGGAAATGAAAAAAATCAGAGAAACTCCGCTTTAAGATGGAATGGAGAAGCAAAGGGATTAGAACACCTGTCAGATTCTGTATTGCTGTCTGTGCCCCCTCTAGGGAGATTTCCCCTCTATGTTTGTCCTGTTTACCATTATCATCTAGAATAAAAGTGAAAGAAAATGTTGAGCTATCACCAGAACAGGAAGAGGGTAAATCTGGTGACTACAAGGGATTTCCTCACTTTGGAGAGATTTCTCCTCACTTCCTGTTTTGACTATGAAAACGGGAAATCAAGGGAAACTCTCCATTTGTATGTAGGTAGGAAAACAAATCTGGCAGGGTTTATAACCCCCCTTTTATCTATCAAACATGAAAAAAGAAGTTCTGCCTTTACTTCTACTTCAAGGTTTTGCTACAAAGAAGATTCTGCAATCCTAGTACAGCACTGCATAACCAAAAATGCCATCTGCTCTCCCATAATTGGGCTTGCTGTAATTGGGCAAGAGGCCCACATCATTTAGAATTAGCTTTGACATTGCACAATCATACAGTCATTTGTAACTAGGTCTGTCATGACCCTGAGAACTCTGTAGCAACTTCCGAATGCCCTTCAAAAGTAACAGACGCCATTAATATATATGGGTAACTAGTTATAAGAAGCTGCTATTTGTAGTACATAGACTCGCACATGTTTACTGTGCCTGCAAGACAGCAGATAAAAGGGATACAGTGAGGGGAAAAATGTATTTGATTCCCTGCTGATTTTGTACGTTTACCCACTGACAAAGAAATGATCAGTCTATAATGTTAATGGTTGGTTTATTTTAACAGTGAGAGACAGAATACCAACACAAATATCTAGAAAAACGCATTTCAAAAAAGTTATAAATCGATTTGCATTTTAATGAGTGAAATAAGTATTTGACCCCTTCACAAAACATGACTTAGTACAAAACCCTTGTTGCCAATCACGGAGGTCAGATGTTTCTTGTAGTTGGCCACCGGGTTTGCAAACATCTCAGGAGGGATTTTGTCCCACTTCTCGGAGTAAGGTATATGTAAATCCAAATCACTAAAATCTTATATATGCTTTAACATCTTAATGTAATTTCAAATTTTCATTATTTTCACATTTGCAACTTTCATTAAAATAATATCCGATGATCCTGCAATTCAGATCCTTGTTCAAGGATTCCTGTTATAGGTCGACTACAAGAGGCTTCTTCAACACACATTTACAGGCATAGTCCAATTTCTGTCAACATCAAGAAACCCACCTTAAAGCGGAGTTCAGGCCACAAATTCACTTTTTAAATATAAATACCCCTGTAATACACAAGCTTAATGTATTCTAGTAAAGTTAGTCTGTAAACTAAGGTCCGTTTTGTTGGGTTGTTACAGCATTTAGACACTTTATAAAATAGAAATTGACTGGGGCCATCTTAAGTGTGGGCATCATGAAGCCAGACTGTATGACTTCCTGGATTTCAGCCTTGCAGATCTCGCACATGCTCAGTGCTGCACAAGCAATGTAATAGTTTTCAGATCAGGTTTCAGCACCTGTACTGTCCAAGTCACATGATTCTTCAAGACTGGGGAGTGCACAGACTCCTGGAAAGTTACACCCACTACATTCCCAGGAGTCTGTGTGGTGAAGCTTAAGCACCTAGGTGCAGGAAGAGGGAAGATTAACTATTCTGCCTAGCAACAACACTTTAAAGGCATCTAAAAAAAAAAAAAAAAAATCTTAAAGGACTAATGAATTTTTTTTAAAACTACTGATGTAATGTTATATTTATGGGTGGAACTCCACTTTAAGAAACACACAGCTGTCACTGCATGTAGACTGAAAATGGCTGTAAAAAGGCTTCAAGCGGCACGAAGATGCAGCAAAGTATAAAAGTATTTTAATATTATAAGAATAGTATTAGTTCATGATGCAGAGTGCTTTACTAAAGGAAATGCAATTTGTTTAGGGTTTGCATTAACATTAGAATGTATCTAAAGCCCCATACACACTATTAGATTTTCTGCAGATCTTTGTCTTCAGATTTACCAAAACCATGTAGTGCAAAGGCCTGCCTGATTGCATACAAATTGAAACGCTTATGGTTTGACCTCATATTATATGGTTTTGGTAAATCTGAAGACAAAAATCTGCAGAAAATAGTGAGTGGGGCTTAAAGCCAAAGCTTTTTTTTTTTTTTTTTTGTTTTTAAACAAAGTTTTTAGATATAGTGGTGAGGGTTAAGAACCCATGTCAGGTTTTTATTGCCGTCTGATTCCTCACTAGGAAAATTCACCTTTTCTATTACTCCTGGGAACCATTGTCAGTAAGACTGCAAGGGAAAGTCCAACATTTTAAAGATGTATAGCCAGAGCTATTTTGGCTAAACTTCTGGGGATCACAGCAGTGTAGTTCCTTCTGCACTCCTGTGATCTATTTTCAGCCAACAGCGGGCTAAATTCCACTGTTGACTGACATCACTCGGAAAAATCCACACAGATGCCTTGACTGGCAGAGCGAGCCACTGAGAGCCTAAGCCAGAAACTCCCACCCTCTCCATAGCCCGGTGCTCCAGTGAGCACTGGAAGAGCAGAATAGAGAGCCGGTGACTACAGTTACCGACTCTCTGCTCACTAAAGGCTGAGAACTGAGTGATCAGCGATGTTTGATCGCTTAGTTCTCAGTCTTAGAGCCGGTGGGAGACAAATCCAGGATTGGGTTGATGCTTCATCCATTTAGGTGAGTATATATGTTTGTTTTTTTATAAGCTGTACTTCTCTTTTAAGTTATCATCATAAATAAGATTAGTGCTGTGCCCGTATCTGCTCCCGCATCTTGTACTTACAGGAGACTCTGAGAGCAGTAGGAGACATTGGCTACTGCTGCTGTCAGACAAGTCCTAATGTAAAGAAGCAGGGCTTTGGCTGAGCCACTCTGCGTGCGATTATGGATACACACATCCCAGCTCGGGAGCATGCCTGTACCAGTGCCCCTACAGCAGCCGACTTGCTATGGGGGCACTCGCAAGAAGAGTAGGAAGGCAAAGTGCCAGCGGGGGGAAGCCAGAAGAGAAGGTAAGAGACTACTCTGTGCAATACTATCGCATGGAGCAGGCAATGTAATATGTTTTTTTTTTTTTTTAATAAAAAAAAAAAAAATCAGCCTTTACAATTCCTTTAAAAGCGTCAGTTAGCCGTATTGCTTCATCATCTTGTTTGTCATTCTAAATTTATCAGGGCAGGAATTAATTATGTCCTTCTTCAAAAAGTAACTCTAGACAAAATCATGTTTTGTTTAAGTTAGAATAGGGAAGGGTTGTATGTGGCCTGCTGTTTCCGGCATGGCCGCATACAAGTCAATGAGGGTTCACTGGTTACAGGGATAGCCAGCACCAAACAGGATTTCTGCCCAAGTTGAAGAAAAGAATGAACAGTGCACTGATCTACTACAGAGGTACTGTACATTAGAAGCGGAGGTGGAGAGCGTTAATGCAGGTTAAATCAGCCAGGGGTGATTTACAGGACTTTAATATAAAAGTACAATTTTCCTTCAAAAATGCACTTATCCTTTAACTGACTGGGGTTTCACTATATACAATTAGAGCATTGATGTATAATAAATTCTATAATATATACATTCCAGATTGATAAATATAATTAAAAGTGGACAAAAGAGAATTGTGGCAGCATAATATTAAAAAGGAACTGGAAAAAAAAATGTCCCTTTTTCAATCTAACTTCTATTGAAGCAAACAACTGATGTGTATTTGTCAAAGATGTGTTGTGTAGCCTGCCATTTAAATAATCTTTCCTTTTTATGAAGGCCTCAGAGGGTGTCATGCAGCAATGACAAGGGACCTTTGATGAGAACAATTCATATTCTGTCTTCAGCCTTTTCCACAATGCTGCCCCCTCATATCATCCTGCTCCAGCGTTTTCTCTTCTGCTCTAGTAAAAGACATCACTTGTGAACAATGGCCTACCAAGCAAAGCCTAAAGTCTTGTGCTGAAATGAGCGGCCAGAAAACACCATTGAAAAACAAGCAGACTTTTACATTTAACTGGCTCTAGAACAACAAAAATTGTATGGAAGTTAGAGCTAAACACATACAATGATACAAGACATCTAACTAATAAACACTTCATGAACATGCTTCCATTGATGCAAATCGGGGAAAGGTCAAAGCTAGGCCCCAACAGTCATGGTTACTTAGAATGAACAGTAAAAGCAGAGTGCATAGTTCTAGAGTTCTAGGGCTGAGCTCTAGCCTTACCTTCAGCCTTGCACAGTTGTACACTCTCCTCTCCTGTACTCAAAGTGCTTAGTCTGACTTCACCACTTCTCACAATGTGCATTGGAAGCTACAGCAAGCCACGTAAAGCCCACCTCATTTCCTGGCTGGAGGACATTCAGCATCATTCTAGCACGTTCCTCTCTCCATGACTACTGTCCATTGCTTACACCATTTCATTCATTGGATTTTAGTGGCTTCAGTCATGAAGGCTTAGCATCACATATGGACATTATCTAGGACAGTCTTCATGCAAATGCAACTTGCGTAAGAATGCCTACCCTTTCAGACTGAAATCCACCATCAGTTCATACTGAGCTGCGGGAATTAAGCCTTGCGAGTTCAACTGAAATCACACGATTTCACTCCCACGTGTCAGTCTCAATTTCGGATGCAATTTCAGAGACATCTTTGCAGGGTTCTGCACAGATGTCACTGTAAATTGCAGCCTGAAATCGCAAAAAGTAGTACAGAAAAGATTGAACAGTGCACTGATCTACTACAGAGGTACATTAGAAGCTGAGGTGGAGAACGTTAATGTGGGTTAATTCAGCCAGGGGTGATTTACAGGACTTTAATATAAAAATACAATTTTCTTTCAAAAATGCACTTATCCTTTACTTAACCCATTACTTCTCTGCATCAAAATCACGAGACGCCACAGTATCAAGGCAGAGTGCTGTGAGGTTTGGCCTGTAATCCCCCCCCCCCCCCCCCCGCAGACTCACCCACCAGTTGTGATCAGCCTACATTGTATAGAGAAGCACAGAGACCCAATGAGGACATTACTGGGTCTAAAATAAGGTATGTAATGGAAACTGAATGGTTATATTAAAAAAATAATAATAATAATAATAATAATAATAATAATTTGTTAGCATGTTGATGAAGAGAAGGGTGGAACCAGTGAGGGCAAAATATGATCAGATTAACCTTTAGCTTTAAACATGCGGTTACAGTGAATATCTCCTAAACTGCACGTTTAGGCGATATTCCCGGTACCTACAGGTAAGCCTTATATATATATATATATATATAAATATATACGGTATATATACGCATGTATATATATTGTAAGATGGGGGTTGTTAGCTCTCGTGGTAGATGCGTTTTTCCAGTGATTCAAGCCAGTCAGGAACTATATTTAAGGACATGGTAGCCCATTTTTATTAAAAGGAAACAAAATAAAAGTCTAAACAAAGGTTTCCCACGCAGGGGGTTCTTCTTCATCAAATACACAGAACAGAAAATGCTAGCCCACCTGGCTCTCTGTAGCAGTATCTGTAGCAGTACTTCTGCACTTTATCCTGGTCACCTAGACCAGCGGACTCCTCAAAGTAGACAGCTTCCCTTTAGCATCTAAAGCTCTGCCTCTTGCAGTCACCAAAGGTCTGGCTGTCTCCTACAGCCTCTCTGACTTCTGGAGACATCCTGTCTCTTAGTGTGGAGCTGTCTCCAACTGGGAGCCATGAGGTCTTCCCACATTCTCATTATAAAGGCTGTGCTCACCTGAGCACACACCCTGCTGGTCATCCATAAAATCTGGATACAGTGTTTGAGATCCCAGACACTGTAGAATCTCCAAACTACAGAGCCCCATGTCAAAATACCAAAACCTGGAGAAAGCTGCAAAAGCAGTCTTCTCCAGTCCACATCTACGCTCTGTAGTCTTGCACCTTGCAAATGTGCATACCCTATGCATAAATGTGTCCAGCAAACTGTCCCTTTTACCTTGACATTAGCTCCTACTGTCACAATATACACACACACATATAAATACTATAGACAGTACTGTGACACAGGTGTTCCTATTTTAGAGGGGGCATTGAGCACTCTTCCAATTTCAGCAGTGCACATAGTGAATATGGTTCACCAAAGAAAATTACCAACTTGGAGTCAAAGCAAACCAGACAGTTTTTGGTGAGTTCAGATCAGGTACCCCCTCACCCACTCCATCCCCCCCAAAAAAAGAGACATTCCAAAATATGAGAGGAGAGGGGGAGGAGGAGGAAGAAAAGTGGAACATCCCCTTTTGTTAATATCTAATTCTAGCTAGTGTTGGTTATTGACAGAGTAGGGAAGAGTCAAGCCCTGTACACACGATCGGTTTGTCTGATGAAAACAGACCGATGGACCGTTTTCATCTGGAAAACCGATCGTGTGTGGGCCCCATCAGTTTGTTTTCAATCGGTGAAAAAAAAAATAGAACATGTTTTAAAATGTTCCTATGGATAAAAAAAACGATAGAAAAAAAACGATAGAAAAAAAACAATCGTCTGTGTGGAAGTCCATCGGTCAAAAATCCACGCATGCTCAGAATCAAGTCGACGCATTCTCAGAAACATTGAACTTCATTTTTCTCAGCACGTCGTAGTGTTTTACGTCACCGCGTTGGACACGGTCTGATTTTTGACCGATGGTGTGTAGGCAAGACTGATGAAAGTCAGCTTCATCGGATATCTGACGGAAAAAAAACATCAGATTAGATTCCATCAGATACCCGATCGTGTGTACGAGGCTTTAGTCAAGTTTTTAGTCCTGTCTGTGTTGCCATTAGGGAGAGACACCCTTCACTGCCTGTCCTGATGACATTGAGACAAACAATGATGGGGAAGGGGGTCACTGGGACAAAAAGGCAAATACAGCAATACAAACCTGACATTGGCTTTAACTCTCCTTAATGCCTCGTACACACGATCAGATTTTCCAATGGGAATTATATGATGGCAGGCTGTTGTCGGAAATTGTGACGGTTTATATGCTCCATCGGACAATTGTTGTCGGATTTTCCACCAACAAATGTTGGATAGCATGCTTTAAAATTTTCCGACAACAAATATGTGTTGTTGGATTATCCGATCGTGTGTACAGAAGTCCTTTGGAAAAAAATCCAAAGTACAAACACTCATGCTCAGAAGCAACGCTAACCATAACACAACATTAGCAGAAGTTTCCCAAAGGGTGCCGCGAAAGAGCTAAAAAAAAAAAAACATAGTTTTGTGTTTGGCCGACAATTACCGTATTTATCGGCGTATACGGCGCACTTTTTTGCCCAGGGCAAAATCGTGGGTGCGCTATATACGCCGATACCGCTTTCCCGCGCCGAGTTTGAACACTGCGCCGGCATATACCGAGCGCAGTACACTCGTGTATAGTCGGGCAGGCTCGGCTCCTCTCGCGCTCACGTCCTGGACATACAGGACGTGAGCGCGAGAGTAGCCGAGCCTGCCCGACTATACACGAGTGTACTGCGCTCGGTATATGCCGGCGCAGTGTTCAAACTCGGCGCGGGAAAGCGGCGATCGAGCGCGGAGGACGCCGCAGAAGGACGCCGGACCCGACGAAGAGGACACCCGAAGCCGCAGACGGACGCCGGACCCGACGAGGCCACCGATAGACGCCGCGCAAGACACCAAAACTGTAAGTACTAAAATGTTTTTTTACAGGAATGTCGGGTCCACTTTAGGGGTGCGCGCTATACGCCGGAGCGCGCAATACCCCGATAAATACGGCAGTTGCCGTTTGTATGCAAGACAAGTTTATGGCCAACGCCCTTCAGACAAAAGTCCTACGCTTTGTCCGCGGAAAATCCGATCGTGTGTACCAGGCTTTACGCTACTAAATAAATGCACCTTTTTTGCTGTCTCTCCCCATTAGAGACTTCCTGTCCTGGTGACACTTTCTTTGGAACAGGAAAAGAGCAAATCTTACCAATAGGGCCACATACAGCAATAAAAGCCAGACAGATTCCAGCTGTAACCCATTCTATCCAAACCTAAAAGGTTTATTTCAAAACTGGAGTTTACTTAACTCTGCTTTTTGATTCTTGTCTGGGGTGTAAATTGAAAGTGGAATTTCAGGCAAAAAAATAAATAGCCATTTGAAATAAATGTTATAAGCCAGGAGATTTGCAAGTATATTCATCTGGTTCAGCTTATGCAACCCCCTATGAAACCTTTTCACTGAAAAACACATTAGCATTATCATCTTTGGCCAATGATTGGGGAGATTGCCCAGGATGAACTAAAACTGACCCTGGGAGTAGCGATTTAGAGAATATTTCTGGCATTGCAGTATGGTAAATTACAAGCCTGGCTGGGCAGATTTACAAATTGTTTAGCAGATACTTCCATAAACGTACACGTGTAAACGGTTTGCCTAGAGCTCCATTTTAAATAAAAATATATATATTTTTTTTTAGGAGGTTGAAGAGGTTATTTCCCAGTTGTAAATTAGTAGTAAATTGGTAAATACTGTAAAATAAACCTCAGCTAAACTAAAACTACATATCACAAAGGAACACTTACATCTGTTACGCTATTTGCAAACACCACTGGTGAGAAGATTCAGGAAAACCCCACCACACGCAATTACAAGCAGAGTTCAGGAACCCACAGAATACATTTAGAATTGGTTGCTGTGGGTTACTAAACTTTGCTTGGTACTATTTTGCCTCGCTGATTACGCCTGACAGTAAATACCAAAATATAATCTGAGAAACAGAAATAAAATAAGCAATTCCTGTTTTCTGGCAGAAGAAGATACTTAGTCCAGATTAGCAATGCACAAATGTATTAATTCTTTGAGATATTTCAAATAAATATTTAAGCTTTAAATAAATATTCTGTTAGCTCTAGCCACTTAATCTTGTTGCGAGTCCAAAATTACAAAGAGACGTGTTGGTGTATTTAAATAATGAATAAACATTTAGGAGCTTATTTTATACCTTCAGGTGGTGGGGGAGGGAACTCCTCAAAATCTAAATTTTCCAGACTTCCCATCCTCCTGGGCGTTTCAGTATTTCAGCATGAAATGCCATCCTGTCATTAAATAAATGTAGTGGTTATGTCAGATCATGTCATTTATGTCAGAGTATGCATACAAGGTATTCCAAATCGAATAAATTACACAAAAATTGCCATATAACGTAATACAGTACATATAATACATAACAACACTAACAATATAAAACCTATTGATCTACTACAAAAATGCAATCCTGTTGTGGGCTGACAATGCACAACTTTCTTGTGAACTGAGTGGTCTCAGCCCTGCCCACTGTCATTTGCTAAACTACTCAGCCACTCCAATTCTCAAACCTCTACAACATAAACAGGAAGTCTTCAAAAAACACAGGACCGTTCTTTTTATTTTTTGCTAAATAAACAAAAAAATACCGAAAATTTGGGAGGGGAAAAGCGAAAAACATTTTCATAGTGTGTTATAAAATTTTGCAAACAGGTAATTTTTCTCCTTCAGGCATGGTTCACATTGATTCAAATTGGATGTGGGTTTTTCTCACATCCAATTTGCATGCCAGGAGATTGTGACCATCTCTCTCTATGGAGCCAGTTCACATATCTCCAGAGGGGCTTCGGTGCGAATTGCACACGAGTCCAGTGTGCCTTTTGGTCCATTTCAGGTATGAATTAATCCCCAAATTTGGGCTAAAATCGGACCTGGAACAGGGAACGGGGACGCACCAGACCCCTGCTGTGAATCCAGCCTCACTGATGTGCGCTGGGGAGGCTGCACTGATAGGCACTGGTGAGGAGGCACTGATAGGTGACACTGATGAGGGGGCACTGATAAGCTGCACTGGTGGGCACAGATTGGCAGCACTGGTGCCCTGATTATCAGTGTACATGTCCCTTTTACAGAAGCTAGTTATCGGCTCTCTTCTCCTCTCCTCATGCGGTCAGATGATAACCAGATTCTGTTTACATCAGTGATCAGCTGTGATTGAACAAAGCTGATCACATGGTAAAGAGCCGCTGTGATCAGCAGTGTCCTCCAGAGACTGCTATCAGAGTGCGTGTCGCCAAATCCCGAAGCAGGTTCGATCACGGGACGAAATCATATGACGGCTTTCCAGAACTAGCCGGCCACGCTGTAGCCGTCATTCGGCTATAGCGTCATTCGGCTATAGCGTGATCAGCAAGTGGTCAATCACAAGAGCAGCAGTAACTTCACTGCATAGATATTTGGAGGGCAGACCTGATACGTTTGCATACATATATCCTTTTTCCAAATATAAATATACAACCACTTGTCGACCCGCCACACTACATATACTGTGGCAGGGCAACTTATACAGGCACCAGAATGTAACTGTATGTCGCTGCTTTCTTCCGGGTTTAGAGCGCTGCCCCCCACCAGCTAGCATGTCCTGCTGATTGGCCTTTTCCAATCACTGCCCA